>NW_027551571.1:4901269-4950599 GCF_008692635.1 Crocuta crocuta | reverse complement strand
GGTTGACGATGGGATGAGTGTTCAGTACATTTCCGTGAAACCACGAATGAACGTCAGAAATCCATATGCCATGACTGTAATGGTTAGGACTTTCCAGACGCTTGGTGTGTAAGTGATGTTAAAACTGTTTGTTGTCTTGCAGGCAAAAAGAAATGGAAAAAAACATGTTGCCTCCCATCTTTTGTCATCTTCCTCTTTATCTTTGGCTGCATTATCGCTGGAATTACCCTCCTGGCTGTCTTCAGAGTTGACCCAAAGCATCTGACTGTGAACGCCGTCCTCATATCTATTGCGTCGATAGTGGGGCTGGCCCTCGTGCTGAACTGCCGTACGTGGTGGCAGGTGCTGGACTCTCTCCTGAACTCTCAAAGGAAACGCCTCCATAACGCCGCCTCCAAACTGCACAAACTGAAAAGTGAAGGATTCATGAAGGTAAGCACTCCCCGGTCACAGAAGGGGATTGTGATGTGAGCACGCTCCCAGGACCATGATGCTGGGGCTTTAGCGAGTGGGCTCTCTAAGGGTCACAGGGTGCATTTGTTTTCAGTTTTATTCCAGAATTGCCCTGTGGAAATGTACCTTTAAGGTGGAAAAAATTAAAACAATACAGGTTTTTATAAAATAGACTTTTATGAGATACTCCTAGGAGTTAGGAGATTGCTCCCTAGGGCCCCTACTTGATAGTAATGGGTTTCCTGCCTGATGATACAGGCCCCTCCAGAGCCCGGCAGAGGAAGCCAACAGGGCCACTAGAACGTTTGAAATAGGGGGCGCCTGGGCAGCTCATTCGGGTCAGCGTCTGACTTTAAGCTCAGGTCATGATCTCCTGGTTCATGAGTTCAAGCCCCACATTGGGTTCTTGCTGTCAGCGCAGAGCCTGCTTGGGATCCTCTGTCCCTCTGCCCCTCCCCAGATCATGTGCTTGTGCACATTCTCTCTCTCAAAAATGAATTTTAAAAAAAGTATTTATTTGTTTGTTTATTTATTTTTGAAGGGGGAAGGGGCAGAGAGAGAGAATAAGGGAGACACAGAACCTGAAGCAGGCTCCAGGCTCCAAGCTGTCAGCGCAGAGCCCAACACGGGGCTCAAACCTGTAAACCTGTGAGACCATGACCTGAGCCAAAGTCAGTTGCTCAACCGACTGAGCCACCCAGGTGCCCTGATTAAAAAAAAATTTTTTTTAATAAAAATTTAAAAGAAGTAAACTATGACTGTACTTTTAGAAACAAAAGGCACTTTGTACAATACCTGCTGTAGCCCCTTCCTTTCATCAAGGAGCCAACTGTAGTGTGAATCATTTGAATTTGCATTCAGTGCCTAGCCTTTGGACTTTCAGAGCATGTGATCTTGGCAAGTAAGTCACTCAACCCAGTGTGTCCTTTTAAGGTGGATATAACAGTGTCCATTGTAAGGGGAAAATGCTCTAATTTGTGTATAGTCACTTGGTGAACTGTGAAGCACTCACTGAGGTTTCAGTGGAACCACAACTGGCAGCAAGGACCTGGGGTTTCTTTTTTCCTGTTAGATGACTTTCTATCAGGCTTAAATTTCTCATATCTTGAGTGCTTCTAGCCTTTCTTTCATGCAGGTTCTCAAGTGTGAGGTGGAATTGATGGCCAGGATGGCGAAGACCATCGACAGCTTCACTCAGAACCAGACAAGGCTGGTGGTCATCATCGACGGCCTAGATGCCTGTGAGCAGGACAAAGTGCTCCAGATGCTGGACACTGTATGTCGTGGTCATCTTGAAACTTCTGACTGTCACATACGTAGCAGCTGGATGGCTTTATGAATTTCTCAAATGGAATTTGAATAGTACTTTTTTTTTTTTTTTTAAAGTGTAGAAGCATAGCAAGAGTCCGTGTTTCACCACAAACAGACTTAAACAATTTTGGCTTAACGGCTGTGTAAGAAAATGAATAGAGTAGCTCTGAAGTCCATCGTATGACTCCGGTGTTCCTTTGCAGAGAGTGGTGGTTGGAGTCAGAGATAACAGTAGGGAGCCCACAGAGTTGTGGCTTTTGTGAAAGCAGGGCGCATCAGTGGCTCTCTGTGAAGTGTCACAGCAGCAGTGTCTAAGTGTGGAGAGAGCCCAGTGTGCCCAGCACCTAATTTGTTTTCACAAATATTTCTCGCGTATGTTGATCTTTCCTTTTATGTAGACCATAAATATCTTAAAATAGGACAGGATTAGTTGTTTTCTCTGGAGCTGGTATCACTGTCAGATCGTGAAAAGTTGTCAGATGGTGAAAAATCACATTAAGACTTCAATGAAATTTGTTTTCATATGGAATAATATTTTGATTAAAAAAATAGTATTTAAAAATATAGTCATGAAAGGATAGCACAGATTTGGAAGAGACTTTTTGTTACTTTGGATAATTTGAAATTTATGTCATAAATACACATTTCTTCTCCCACAGGTCCGAGTTCTGTTTTCAAAAGGCCCATTCATTGCCATTTTTGCAAGTGATCCACATATAATTATAAAGGCAATTAACCAGAACCTCAATAGCGTGCTTCGTGACTCCAACATAAATGGACACGACTATATGCGCAATATAGTTCATTTACCCGTTTTCCTTAATAGTCGTGGACTAAGCAATGCAAGAAAATTTCTTGTAACTTCAACAACAAATGGGGACATTCCATGCGCCGATACTACAGGTAAAGATCAAGTTCCTCAGGTACTTCGGGTTTGAAGTAGTTATGTAGCGTTTTGTGGTGACTCACCTTTTACCTTGAAAAATATGGTTGGCATTTCACTTCTCTTCAAATACCACGTACAGCAGAATTTTGGTACAAACAGTGCTCTCTCAACAAATTCTTTAAGGGATACAGGAAGATGCCGACAGAAGAGTTTCACAAAACAGCCTCGGAGAGATGACTAAACTCGGTAGCAAGACAGCCCTTAACAGACGGGTAAGATGCCCTTATTTTGAGCCACATGTTTGTATTGCTGTTGTTCAAATAGAACTGAGGTGACACTACTTAAATCATCTTCTGCAGATACTGCACTCAGCTCATCAAATACATTTTATTACTGAATTTCCTTTCGGCTTCAGGTGTCTTTTAGGCAATAGCTGGCCCTGGAGCCCGGCACTGCTGCTGTGAAGTGTGCAGCAGCCCCTGTCGCTCCTAACCTGTCCCCGGCTGCCCTTCCAGCCCTCAGGCCCATTGAATCAGAATCTCTGAGGGTGAGATCTGGAGGCTCCCCAGATGGTTTCATCCAGGGGTTCACGCCAGGTCGGGTCGCGGACGTGCCGGGTGCCTGTCGCCACCGCCGCTGCCGGGACCGGGATCCCCACGCTCCTCCTGGCCTCCTGCCTTCCCAGTGTCTGTGCGGTGCGACTCTTCCCACCCGCGCCGCGGTTTTGTGTCCTGCCCGGCCACCTGGGGCTCCCGCTCGAACACTCTTCTCCTCCCCGTCCCGCCCCATTCCTGGAGCCCTCTTTCGTACAGGTGGGGGGAGTGTCCCAGGACGATGTCCCCTGCAGGTAAGTTTCGGTGATCGTGCCGCCCGAGGGTGGCTGAGTTGGGCTCGCATTGCTGCCGTTTTCTTTCTCCTGGTTTCCCACCATTGAGTTTGGGACATTTTATATAAAAAAACGTGTCTTCAGTGACACTTTGATGTGTTGATTTTATGTCTCTGCCCTCTGTAAGTATGAAGACAAAATTAATATGACTGACAATTGACGGCACTCAATTAAGAGGAGCGTATAATTTAGCATTTTGAATTTGTCTCCTGGGAGTCTGGCCTTTAGGGCTCCCTGTGCTCGCGTCCACCATTGCCCTGTCTCCTGACCTCAGAGGAGAACCCGCTTTTGTTGTGCCCCTTAGAAGGGATTCTCTACCCCACGCTGCCCACAAGAGTGCCCGTAATTCTTACGCAGGTGTGAGGGTAGTTGTCACACAATAAAGATCGCCTCAACATGAAAATGCTGAATCCTTAAAACTAGACAGGAGGTTATTTGCTTTATTATTTCAGGGTTCCTATAGGAATTCTGAATAGATGGAATTCCTGTAAGAGCTTCATTGAATTCTCTTTACATAATTCTACATCATAATCTTTAAGGCATTTACCTTTCTCTAACTGTACAACTATAAATCAAAATACATCTGAAGCTAAAACACAGCATTTGATGCAGTTGCTGCTAATATTACTTTAAACTTTTTAATGCTTTATTTATTTCCGAGAGAGAGAGAGAGACAGCGACAGCATGAGCAGGGGAGGGGCAGAGAGAGAGAGGGAGACACAGAATCTGAAACAGGCTCCAGGCTCTGAGCTGTCAGCACAGAGCCCGACGCAGGGCTCGAACCCACGAACCATGAGATCATGACCTGAGCCGAAGTCGGAGACTTAACTGACTGAGCCCCCCAGGCGCCCCTGCTAATGTTACTTTATAACTGTTCTGCGAAGATTCTGCCTCGGAATAATAATAATATTGCCTCTTTTTATTGTATAATCTTCCCCTTTGACTAAAATTTTGGATTATTTTTGTTGTCATCATAAATACACTAACTTCTCAAAAAGCCTTAAGTTCCCAGACTGAAATATTGGTTCATTCTCATCGTGATGCACTCTTTCAGGATACTTACCGAAGAAGACAGATGCAGAGGACCATTACTCGGCAGATGTCCTTCGATCTTACAAAACTGCTGGTTACTGAGGACTGGTTCAGTGACATAAGTCCTCAGACCATGAGAAGATTGCTTAATATTGTTTCTGTGACAGGTAACTTTTCTTACTGTCTTCTGGTAGATCATAAACTTGAACACATCAGCAGAGCAATTGAATTTCAGAAACAGAAGGATGTACTGTGATCATATGTTTACACTGTTCTTTAGCACTTTGATTTGCATTCATGGTATCTAATAAAACCTATATTAGTTTTGACAATGAAAATCATCAGTTGTGCACTGTTATTTTTAAAACTTGATTTAGGGGCGCCTAGGTGGCTCAGTCGGTTGGGTGGCTGACTTCGGCTCAGGTCATGATCTCACAGTTCGTGGGTTCGAGCCCTGCATCGGGCTCTGTGCTGACAGCTAGCTCAGAGCCTGGAGCCTGTTTCGGATTCTGTGTCTTCCTCTGTCTCTGACCCTCCCCTTCTCACGCGGTCTCTCTCTCTCAGAAATAAATAAAAAACGTTAAAATTTTTTTAATAAAAAAATAAAACTTGATTAAAAAAATCTTTTTTTTTTTTTTAAAATGTTTTTTATTTATTTCTAGGAGAGAGAGTGAGACAGCGTGAGCATGGGAGGGTCAGAGAGAGAGGGAGTCACAGACTGAAACAGGCTCCAGGCTCTGAGCTGGCAGTCAGCACAGAGCCTGACGCGGGGCCCGAACCCACAAACCGCGAGATCACGACCTAAGCGAAAGTCGGACGCTTAACCGACTAAGCCACTCAGGCGCCCCATTGATTAAAAAAATCTTTATTTCACCTCAGGTTTAATTTTTCTCTTTCTATAAAGATAATTTTATGCTAATTTATATGACTGAATACAATTAACTTATAATTTGAATGTTGACATTCAGATTTTGTATGCTGCTCTTCTGTTTTATTTTCAGTGATATTTTCTTTTTTATTATGTAAAATAAAATACAAATAACAACTTACTGTCTTAGCCATATTTAAGGGTACACTTCGGTGGTAATTCATACATTTATATTTTTGGCCATCCGCCTTCAAAATTGTTTTCATTTTGTAAAGCTGAAACTCTATACCTGTTATATAATGACTCACCCTCACTCCCTCCCCCAGCTCCTTGCAATCGCTGTTCTACTTTGTCTCTACAGAATTTGACTACTCGAAGTACCTCGTATAAGTGGAATCATACAGTATTTGTCTTGTGACTGGCTTATTTCACTTAATATAATGTCTTCAAGGTTCACCATGTTGTAGCATGTAGAGTCTTTTTTAAGACTGAATAATATTCCATTGTACGTACATCCCGCATTTTGGCCTGTCCATTCATCTGTTGATGGACATGTGGATTGCTTCCATGTTTCCATGTTTTGACTATTGTGAATAATGCTCCTATGAACATGAGTGTATCGTAACATTTTTTGAGACCCTGCCTTCATTTCTTTTGGATATATACCCAAAAGTGGTATTGCTGGGTCACATGGCATTTCTATTTTTAATTTTTTGAGGAACCTTCATTTGTTTTCCATGGCTGCACCATTTTACATTCCCACCAACAGTGCACAAAGGTTCCAATTTTTCTACATCCTTACCAGCACTTCTTTCTATACTTGATAGCAGCCATCCTAATATGTGAGAAGTAGTATCTCATTGTAATTTGGATTTGCATTTCCCTGATTAACAGTGTTGAACATCTTTTCATACGCTTGTTGGTCATTTCTATATCTTTTTCGGAGAAAGGTTTATTCAAGTCCTTTGTCCGTTTTTGAATTGGGTTGTTTGGGTTTTTTATTGATGAGTTTTAGGAATTCTCTGTATATTGTAGATATTAATCCCTTATCAGATATATGTTTTTTAATCATTTTCTTCCATTCTGTGAGTTGCATTTTTCCTCTGTGGATAGTGTCTTTTCGTGTACAAAATTTAAAAATTTTCATGAAGTTCAGTTTGTTTTTTTTGTTTGCGTGCCTTTGGTGTCATATTCAAGAAATCACTGCCAAACCCAATGTTGAGACGTTTTTGACCTATGTTTTCTTCTCTAAGTGTTTTATTGTTTTAAGTTACATTGATCCATTTTGAGTTAATTTTTATATATGGTGTAAGGTAGAGGGTTCAACTTCATTCTTTTGCATGTGGATGTTCATTTTCATAGCACCATTTATTGAAAAGACTGTCCTTTCCCCAGCTGATGATCTTGGCACCCTTGTCAAAAATCACTTGACCATAAAAAAAAAAATCACTTGACCATATATATGAGGATTTATTTCTGGCCTCTTCTGTTCTGTTCTATTCTATTCATCTGTATGCCTGTCTTTATGCCAGTCCACACTGTTTTCATTACTGTAGCTTTGTAGTAAGTTTTGAAATAAGAAAATGTGAGTCTTCCAGTTTCATTCTTCTTTTTAAGGATTGTTTTGGTTATACAGTATCTCTTGAGATTCCATATGAATTTTAGGTTGGGTTTTTCTATTTCTGCAAAAATATGTCATTGGAGTTTTGACAGAGATTGCATTGAATCTGTAGATGACTTCGGATAATGCTGCTGTTTTAACAAAATTCAGTCTTCCAATCCGTGAACATGGATGTCTTAATTATAGTTTAAAATGTTGAAATTCAGATTTTATATGCTTTTATTGTTTTATTTTCAAGTGACATTTTATTTTAAATGTTTATTTTGAGAGAGAGAGAGAGTGCACATGCACACACGTGCAAGCGGGAGAGGGGCAGAAAGAGAGAGAGAGAGAGAGAGAGAGAGAGAGAATCCCAAGCAGGTTCATGCTGTCAGTGTAGAGCCCGATGTGGAGCTCAATCCTATGAACTGTGAGATCATGACCTGAGCCAAAATCAAGTCAGATGTTTAACTGATGAGCTACCCGGGCGCCCCCAAGTGATATTTTAAATAAAAAATATTGACAATAAAGTTGAAGATTATTGCCCTGTGGCTGAATTCTTTGCATGGAATTCTGCCCTTCACCATGTTAATGCTTACATGTAAATTTAAATACTTACAATTTAGTTTGTAAGTGTATGTTTCTTTCTTTGGGTGATATTGAATAGTACTTGGTAATATTGACTAGTGTTCACTCTGTTGTAATAGTTACACTGGAATTTGCTTTTATACTAAGGTTGGGGTGCATGCTATGCAGTAAATTGCAAGTGAGATTGTGTCTAATATATGTACAATATTTTTGGTAATTAAATCACTTTAAGTGAGGTCTCAAACCTTATTAAGTTGAATATTTTCTACAGTGGACATATTCTAGTATATTATCAATAATGTTTATGTACTTATTTAACAAATATATGGTGAGTGTCTAGATAGGCCAGATATTAGTCTGGGTATTATAGAGATATCAGCCTTATTGGCGAGGACAAAAAGATATAAAAAGTTATGTAACAATGAGCGCCATAAAAACCTCCTCTTCCATTACCGTTTAGCTTTGGAATACCCCTGGGGCAGTTATTGCTTCTTTGCTTTTTAATCTGAACCAGTTCCTTTGGTAATCTCACTGACTCCCAGAGGTTTACATACCATCTACATGCATATGATTCTCCAACGTGTATCTTCAGCCTTGTTGCTTTCCAGTTGCCTACTTGATATCTAGTGGTGTCTAATAGAAGTCTGCTACTTAACGTGTCCAAAACTGAACTTTTGATCCTCTGCCCCAAACTTCATCTGCTCATAGTCCCCATCTCAGTTAACCAACTCTTTTTCCAGTTCCTTGGGCAAAAAGACCCTTGATCTCTTTTTTTATGTACCACCTCCAATCTGTAGTACATTCTTTAGCTCTATTTTCATACTAAATCCAGAATCTGACTACTCCTCACCATTTGTAACATGATGCCCTTGTCCAGGGCATCATCATGTCTCATCTGTATTAATTATGCAGAGACCCTGCTCCTGCCTTTTCCTCTGTGGTCTGTTCTCCACGTGGCAGCTACGGTGACCTTCTGAAATAGAAGCCAGTCATGTCGCTTCTTGGCTCAGAACTCTCTTATGTTTCCATTTTATTGAAAATAAAAATCTTAAGTCCTTACCATTTCTTACAAAGCCCTCTTTGATTTCTCTCTCCACCTCTTTCCCAACCTCTGACCTCATCTACTACTCCCCGGATCCATCTGTAACTGACCTCTTCGCTTTTCCCTGAAAATGCCAGGCATACTGTTGCCTAAGGGCTTTTGCCTATAATGGTCTTTCTTTGGAGAGATGCATAATGGGCTTTCTCATCTCCTTTTAAGGCTTTACTTAAATGTCAGCTTTTCAACGAGACTTTCCTTTGTCATTTTATATAAAATTACACTTCCTTCTTTGACACTCTTTATTAATTTACTCCATAGAACTGATCATCTTCTAATGCACTGTATCATATACCTACCAACTTAGACGGTTCTTTAGAGGATGGGGTCCATCATGGGTCCGTTGATGTTCTGCTGTCTGATTGTAGAGACTGTCTGACACATAGTCCTGAAAGATTTTTGCCTACAGGCATGTGGTCAAAGCATTATATAGCCTTAGTGGCAAGTAACATGACACAAATTACTTTAGGATTAAACAGAATGGTGTTTAATTCCTAGAAGTTTTCCAGTACAGCTCCTTGAATTACAGAAGCCATATAAATACTAGGTTTGAATTTGTAGTGTAAATTAAATTGCAGCTTCTAAAGATTCAAATTATTTGTGAATATGCTGAATGTTTTGCTTAGTATATTACACATCTGTTAATTTAAAAAATGTTTTTATTTTTTTAAAGGGCGATTACTGAGAGCCAATCAGATAACTTTCAACTGGGACAGGCTTGCTAGTTGGATCAACCTGACTGAGCAGTGGCCATACCGAACTTCATGGCTCATACTGTATTTGGAAGAGACCGAAGGGATTCCAGATCAAATGACACTGAAAACCATCTATGAAAGGTACGTTATCTAACCTATTTACGTTTAACTCTTAGACTAAGTTGACTTTTCAGAAAAAAACTTAATACATATAAAGCAAAACGAATACAAAATAATATATGTATTATTGTATAATGTATTCATTGTTGTGTAATGAAATGTATACTTCCGGATTCAACTAACCATTCTCATCAATCCATTATGATTTTGGAGTCATATTAGCTTCCGCAAAATCTACAGCTTTAGTTGAGTATATTCTTCCCTTTTCAGTGTAACTTACATGGTAAAAAAAAAAAAAAGTCAATTAATGGTCCTATTAGTTTTATGTATTTGTACATATGAAATGCAGACCTGGAAATGTTATTTGTTTCCATTTTATTTTTTATCCTAAGTGTCTTCATGGACTATTAAGGAGGTTACGTTTTTCAAATCATTAGTGCAGATATTTTCAGTTTTCTATCTGGAGAGTTTTTGAAACTGTGAAGACAGGCTGGAAAACATTCTTTGCATTAAACAATAAAGACATTTATTGTTCCTTTATAGTCAGTCATTTGAAGTACTTTTAAAATTTTTACTTTTGGTAAGAAATTCATTAAGTTTTTTCTTGAAAGACGAAGTTTAGGCTCAGTGAAATGTCAAGTATATAAAGTTTTAAGAGTTGACAATTTCTTGTCAAATTCACAAATGAAATTGTAATCCTTTTTGTTCACCAGACCAAATCTTCAGAGTTTACGATGGCTGCTCAAGTAAACTATCTCTTAGAAAGAAGATAGTAGAAAGAAAATATACAATTTCATAAATCTTGGTATAACTGAAACAATCATTTTAACATATAATTGAAACACTAACAAAGCATTAGTGTATAGTTCATTTATTAAAACTTTGAAGATTACAAAAAATTTTTCTTAAAGTATTATCAGGATACAGTTTTCCTTATTTTTTAATCCCCATTGTTCATGTACATATTTTATTTAAAATTTCCTTAGGTAAATAGCTAGCTTTAGAATGATAGAGGATGCTTGCAGTGTTAGTCTACAGATTTGAGCTCTTCTTGGTTTTGCTGTTTAATTTACACTAAATTCAATTACTTGTGTAAACCGTGTGTTGCATCAAGAAGGCGTACCAGTAGGTGGCAGTGACACGGAATTACTGGAGCTGTAGAGATGTGCGCTGAAGTACGTCTGCTCTTTGGTACTTTAGAAATTATCTTCTTCCTATAAGACACAAGATTGGTTTTTCCAATCCAACTCCAAGGTTTTCCCTTGGTTGTGTAGTAAAACATTGTTTTATTTCATGAGTAAGTTCTGCATCGTAACAGGTGTGTCGTCAGGAATGTTTGCTAGCTGAGCACGGTTACTATTAAACAATTAAAATTTAACTTCTGAAACTTTTTAGCTTCTTACAATTCATACCAATATCTTGGGATTTATTTTTCACATGGTATATTTTTCACGCAAAGCGCTAGTTAGTGTGGATGGGTGGTCCTTTGGCACTCCACCTGGCCCTTGAGCAATTGTGGTTCATTGTGTGTAAATCAAAATATGTCTGAGGAAAGAAAAAGTCTTCATTTAGGAAATAGAAACAGGATTCCTAGAGTCAGTCTGAAGTGGTGTTGTTGCTGGAGTAATGTATTTGGCTTCAGGAAGACTGAGCTCGCGGCACCAGGAGAGCTGCTTGTGTCACAGGGCCCACGGTGACGGAGAGGCCGCTCACCATGAGCATCTTCTCTCTTTGGCCTATATATCTCCCTCCTGCCTTCCTCCAGTGCCGGGTTTTCTGCCAGGGCCCAGTGCTCTTGAAGCTTTCACAGCTCAGGTGGCTAGACAGCTCCGTGTCCTCACAGGGAAGATCGTGGTTCAGAAAGTTTAACTTCCCCAAGTCACTTAGCTCTTACGTAGCCGAGTTATTTCAATCCGGGCCTCTCAGAGTCCATAAACTGTTTAGCGCCTGTCACTGTTCTAAACACTTTGCGTTTTAAGGTCTTTTATTCTCACAATTGGTGAAGTATTGTTTGTCCGTATTTTACACATGAGAAAATTGAAGCCCAGAGAAGGCAAGTCACTTACTGAACGTTTCACAGCCACTAAGTGGTAGATGGGTACCTGGCCCCAGAGTCCACGTGCAAAGGGCACTGCCCTCACAGCACGGTAGTATCATCTATATCTTCTTAAGCTGTAGTGTTGTCTAGACACTTAAGACACTGAAATTTTATATGAAGATAAGTATCTGAAGTTTTTACTTTTCTATGTTCTCCATTTCTTTCTAGAATTTTATAAGATACAAATATTCTATCTAATATATAACGTGTTTAATATAAATTGTCTTAGTTACTGGAATGACAACTAATCTATTAAGCAGGCATTGCTATAATACATTATTTTTTCCTACAATTTTTCTTTACCTTCGGAAAAACAGTTATTACATTTTTCAGCACCCCCTACTCTGAGTGTACACCTCCACAAACACGAAACCATGCAACTTAAGTGCGCGTTTATATAAGAACATTGTGGGGGCCCTGGGGGCCTCAGTCAGTGAAGCGTCCGACCTCAGCCCAGGTCATGCCGGTCTTGTTGCTTGTGAGTTCGCGCTCTCTGACAGCTCAGAGCCTGGAGCTGCTTCAGATTCCGTGTCTCCCTCTTTCTCTGCCCCTCCCCCTCTTGTGTTTTACCTCTTGCTCTCTCCTAAAAATAAACAAACATTTACATAAGAACATTGGTTGAATAAATTTTAGCACATCACCATGATAGAGTATTTTGTAGGAAAGAATGAAGAAAAACTCTGTGATATATATGGAGGAATGTCCAGGATACAGTAAGTGAAAATAGCCAAGTGTGAAAGAGTGTGCTGCGGGATATGGTTTGTGTAAGAAAGAAGGAGGAATAAGAACACTCATGTATAAATAGGGAGGTACCCTTTTTGGTTTTGTTTTGTTTTGTTTTAAATATACAACAAGACTCCTAGGACGGGTAAACCAGAAACTTCTGAGAATGTGCACCCATAGCGGGTGCTAGATGGGAGATAGAGTGTCTCTGCACATTTTTATGTAGTTTGACTTTCAGTCTTGTCCCAGAGCAAAGAGGATGGAACAGAGCAAATCCGAGTACTCAATACGAGCAGAAGGAACTGATCCTAACTATATATGAAATTGATAGTGTAACCACACAGGAAAAATAACTGACTCAGTCACCTTTGAACGGAGTACGCAGACTCTTCATTCTTAGTAGAATATGTCCCAAGGACAGAATTAACTGCCAAGAAATCTTGAATAAGTAGGTTTGTTGTTGATAGTAGTTTTGCTATTATATGTACCTCTGAAATCCTTTTGAGCGTATTGTAAGATATAGTAAATGAATAAGTAAATAGGTATTTGGGGGCATTGGTGCTTTCCTTGTGGGAGAAGGGAGATTCAAATATTGAATAGTAAAGATGTGTCGCTTTGTTAACATTTTTACTTAAGGGCATAGTGTAAATTATATGCATCCAAGAACTGTACTTCTTAGTACACTCCTATGATTTTGGTAACCTTTACACACACGCCACACGTAGTTGAGAATCACTATGTTCACGTACATAGCTTTATTGAAAGCTTAAAGAAGCCCAGCATTTTGTTTCATGGCACCAGGGTGAATCACAAACCACACTTGGCGGGTGGGCTGATTGATTCTAATGTCAGTACTGGTGTCTCTGAAAGGTGTGGAGCCAGTGGTTGCAGAAGGGTCAGTGCTCATGAGTGTTTTCAGAACTGAAATCTCCAAATGCCAAGAAGTCAAGTTAGCCACCTCAGATCCTGCAGGAAGGAAGGAAGATGGACAGTCCATCAGTGAGATCTATTTTGATTAGACCTCTTTGATTAGTTACTCTCTATAACTCGTGGGTTAGTAAGTAATAGTTTTTTCTTTCCAGAGAATTGCTTTTTCCCGCATGTTGTTAAACTACATAGAAAATGATGAGCGTATTTGTGTGAAACAAAGCTTTTAACTTAATGTTGGGCAGCACTTTAGATGAGAAAGTACTAGTTTTTGAGTTTTCTACGTAATCTTTTGCTGGCATGGTGGCTGGAAGATGAAAGATGCAAACGGAAGAGGAGTGATTTGATCTCTATTTTAGATACTGTCATTTGAATACAACATGTGTTCCTAAGTCTTGCCTTTCTTTTCTTGAAGAAACCAAGATGAGTAGGGAATAGAGACCTGTGGCTTCCCTTGATTTTTGTTTATCCATTCTAGTTGATTTTCTTCATTTAACACGTATTCACTGTGAGTTTTTACTGTGGGTCAAGGCTTATACGCCTGACCTTTAAGCTTAATAGTGTTGCTGGGCTGGCCCAGGCAGTGGGGTGCATAGAAGGACAAATATAAAGAGCATATTATGCCCTTTAGGAACTTATGTGTATTTCAATTAAAATTTTTTTCCATTTGAAAATACTTTCAAACTTACAAAAAAGTTGCGCGAACAAGAATAGTACGAAGAATCCCATGTCCCCTTTATTCAGATTCATCTGCAGTTAAGGTTCTCTTTCACTTGCTTTATTGTTAGTCTCACACTGTCTCCTCTGCTGACTCTACACACACACACACACACACACACACACACACATACATACACACACGTTTTTCTAAACCATTAGGGGGTAAATCAGCATCACTTTTGTCTCTAAATACTTGAGTGTTGAGGAACTTACATTCAGACTGAAGGTAACATTTGAGACAATTGAAGGAAAGGAAAATTGTGGTGATGGCTCAAACAATTAGCAAATTAATAAGTTTCATTAATATCAGGCTAGAACATTGCTTTCTGGATGATAGAACACTTCTTGGGCTGAAACCACTGTTCTTTGCTTATAGAAAATTACTTGACTGTCAAACTGTATGACTTCCTTCTGTTCGAGGAAATGTTCAAAAATTTATATTGTTAAAGAATAAAAATGTATTTTACAAAAGATAACATATCACCTATAGTTTAAACGTAATAGTAATTTTTTTCACCTTGTCTAAATAGAACATTTGCCAAAGAAATATTTTTGTTGGGGTATTTTTCATCATGTAATAAAAAGAATTTGGAGTGAGTTTTTGTAGGGGGAATATTTTGTTCAAGTAAACATATATCTCCAAGTCTACATTGGAAATATAATGAGATAACTAAAACTTTGTTTTGCTATTAAATTAATCCATTATTTTAGACTTCAGCACTAGGTGGGTCTGCCATCCATTAATGGGTTGGATTCAGTGGGATTTTTAGAATTTTTTATTTAGTTTTATATGCCTACAAATACAAAGAATATTTTGTAGCTAGTCTAAGGAAAAGAGAAAAAGACGATGTAGTAAGAATCTTCGAGACTTCAGGGCGCCTGGGTGGCTTAGTTGGTTAAGCGTCCGACTTTCCGACTTTCGCTTAGGTCATGATCTCGCGGTTTGTGCGTTCGAGCCCCGCATCGGGCTCTGTGCTGACTGCCAGCTCGGAGCCTGGAGCCTGTTTCAGTCTGTGACTCCCTCTCTCTCTGACCCTCCCCTGCTCACGCTGTCTCTCTCTCCTAGAAATAAATAAAACATTTAAAAAAAAAAAAAAAGAATCTTCGAGACTTCATTAAGGAATTGACTTAATTGACTTTAAGATGATTTGGAATGAAAAACTATAGGAAGACAATTTGACTAACATATTGAAAGATCATATATTGGAATATGTTAGAATAATTTAGAGGACTATTTCTAGTTAACCATAGTTGAGTTCTTTGATTCCGTTGCTTGTCATTTGAATAATAAAAAGTTTTATTTACAGCAGAAAAAAGCAGCAGTGTATAATTGATATTCATTTATTTTATTAAATCTGATTTGATAAAAACAATCAGAAAATAGTATTTTTAATGCTACTAGTAAAATTTATTTTTTAATCCATAAAAAGCCTCATTTATTTTTATAGCAATTTGATGACACATCTGCTTGCTGTATTCAGCTGAAAAAGAAAATGTTGGTTCTTGGTGTTTGGTAAAATTGCTTTGTTAAATTATTTTCTAAATTGTTCAACTTTTAACAAATGACATTTGATACTAACACTAGAAAGCAATTTCAGCTAATTAAGTAGATCCCTCTATAAACCATTGGAACATTAAGATGACATACTGTTCATTCAAGATTATTTTAATTGGTACAATTATTGTAATTTTCTTGCAATTATGTGTTGAGCTAAAAGCTTTTGTCTAGATCATTTGAGGTTTTTTTTTTTGTTAACATACATTTAGGAAGAAGAAAGGGAGTAAAATAAAAACTATAGATAAAGATTTTCTGTCTACTTTTTATTACAATGTTTTAGACAACCACTGAAATATGTTAGTATAAAACTTTATTTCTGCTATTTTTCAGTAAGCATTTTAAGCAATGATAGAAGTTTTTAAAAGATCAGTTTAAGTAGTCTTCGTGAAGATAATGTTTAAATTTCTGTTTTGACAGTACTCAGGCAATCTTTTACTCAGGATGATATGGTCAGAATAGTTTTGTGATAAGGATAATGCCATGCCCTTTTAATTGTTTAAAACAAGTAAGTTTTGAGAGAGCTTTAGAATGGTAGCCATCTTCCATGTCATTGAATTAGCTGTTTGCTGAATAGGCGCTGTACACATCCGACTTATAACATTTATGCTCAATTCAGTATCTTTAAATGATTCAGGTAGTGGTATTTCTATACTTGACATTTTTCAAAATAAAATCTCATGTCTTATGATGTTTATACCTGGTATTCAGCCACAATTTTCCTCAGCTGAATTTGCTCCTCCCTCGTTACGTCATGCCTCCCTTACCTCTCACTGACCTCCTTCCTCTTTCCTTTACAGTATTTGTTGCCCCTCCTCCGTCACGTGGCCCAGATTGAACACGTGTTTATTTCTGTTGCCTGTGGATTTAAGTCGGGAATTTCAGTAGCATGAAAACCTGGATAGTAGTTTAGATTTGTGAAGAAGTTGTCTCATCTCCTCTGTAGTACAAACTACAACCTTTGTGCTGGTGATATTTCTCCTAATTTTGATTTTGAGATACTAGGAATATTTATGCCAAACACTGTTTCAAGCATGGTGCTTTTGGTGCTTTTTATATGTAGTGTAGAATCTTAATGAAATTCTATCTTTCTAATAGGAGGTGACTTCTCTGCATGTGTTGATGTTGTCACCATCCTATACTTATTAAATTACTGTCGTGGATATAATTTTTGTTTCCATGTTTTTTCTCAAAACACATTTTCCCTTAATATATATCATGTAAATACTTTACTCAGGGTTGTTCTTGTTGGGAAGGGAAAAGTTGAGCAAAGACTTGAAAGGAAGCGAGAGAATTAGCCATGCAAATGTCTGGGGAAAGCATTTCTGGGCAGAAGGTACAGTATGGACAGTGGTCGTAAGACTGGAGAGTACCTGGAATGTTCCCGTAACAGCACGGACAGAGGATTTGGTGTGGCTAGAGAGGATGCAGTAAGGGGACGGGGTGACGGATGAGGTCAGGGGAGTGTGGGACATGGAGGGTCATTGGGAAGGGTTTGGCTTTTACCCTAAGGAAAATGGAGATCCATGGCAGGGCTTTGAACAAATTGCATCCACACCCTTATGCTCTAAGGTGCCTGTGGTTTGGTTGTGTCAGTGTAACGTGGCCTAAGTTAGGGAATGCTGTTGACCTAAGGGAACATATTTTGAGAATCCCACGTTGGGAAGGGGATAGGCGTGAATCTTGGTGGGTAATTAGGGTAAATGAAAAGTTGTGCAAAAAGTAGGTGGAGGTCCCACAGTAAAGATGAAATGAATAATAACACTTAACTGCGCTCCTTGAATATGGGAAAGCTAAGAAATGAACATCTATAGATAGTCTTCTTGCAGTTTTTGAAGAAAACTAGTTATTCCTAAACATCTCCATTAATTTATATGACTAATTTCCCTGTATGTCTTTCCTGTTGTAATAATTTCTTGTTTCTTAAGATCAATTTATTCTTTATCTTCTCGTAAAATGTTGGATTTAGAAACCTACTTTTTGGATCATTTTTTAAACTGCCTCCTTTCCTTTGGACTTGCCAGCTGCATGGTTTGTGCCCCAGTCCCCACAGTTAAACCCCTGGTTGAGAGTGAATGAAAGGTGGTTTCCACAGCATTGACTGATAGGTTAGTGGTGTGGAGGGCAACGGATGAGTGGCTTGTAAAGTAACATTGAATTTGATTTATGAGTACTATCAGATGGAAATGATGGTCAGTGCGTGTCAGCTTGGGACAAAGTCTTTTCTGTGGACAAAGAAAAATAATTGGTCAAAATTCGTTATACAAGCATCAAGTTTATCTGGAGTTCTGAACAGTCGTAGCCTGCCTCTCCAGCCCATTCTCTTGCCTGATCCCTCTTGCTTTTTACCTTTCCAAACCTGCACTTCTCTGTGGCCCAGCCTTTCTCCCTCACCTCATTCTTCTGGTCACATCTTAAATGCCACAGGGTCAGGAAGCCTTTTGTGACCAGGCATACCCTATTCTCCCAGATTTTAGTAGATGTGCTCTTTCTATACTGGTATGGTCCTTCATTGTTATATAACTATATCATAGTAACTTTTCTATAAATATTTGCGTTTCTCTTCATTATTTGTTTCCTGAACTAGACTGTTAACTCCGTGGACTGTAACTTCCTTAAACCTTGCTGAATTCCTCACCCTAGACATTCTTGGTATTGAGTAAGGAGTAGTGATTATTTTTGAAAGAATAAAGAAACATGCTGATGACCTTTGGATTGAGGAAAAGCATGGATTGGGGGAAGGTGGTAAATGAGAAGCCGCATTTTACTTTGAAGAGAATCCTGTTCATAAAGACACCTGATCTTTGGTTCTAAACGTGGGTAAAATGTTTCATTTGTTATTAAACTTCTATATCCCTGGGTCAGGCACGTAGTAAGTTCTCAGTACACAACAATTGAATGGTCATTACATATTTCAGTCAACACCTAGAAGTTCTCACCTTTTGTTGGGTGATATTAAAATCAAAACAATATTTTTCATAGTCATTTCCCTGTAACTCTGAGTTCAGCTGTATTTTTAAGGTTTCTTGCATTTATAATCCTTTTATGAATGCCATGGTTTGGAATTGCTTCATATTGGCACACCGTTAGACAGGCCCTTCCCACATCAGTTCCTGCTAGTGTCAGTATTGTTTAAAAAGGACTTATGAGTTAGCTGGACTCCCGTTTTTGTTATGCTAAACATTTTGATCAGGTTCATTCATTAAACAAATATTTACAGAGTCTATTATGTATTGAGGACATGCTAATAAAAGTACTGGTTAGAATTACTTGCGTCCTCAGTATATGCCACACACTGGATTAAGCAGTTTGTATAGATTTTTTACTTTAGTGCTAACTCAGGAGGCAAAGAGTGGGAGCTACTTGGGATCACACAGCCACTACTGTTGGCGCTTCCCCAGGCCTATTTCTGGAAGCCAGGAGATGATCTGTAATTACACAACAAGGCAGTAGATCTGAGAGATTAGAAATACAGAGCTATACTAATTTTATTTTTATTTCCAGATATATTTTATTTATTTGAAAAATGAATATTTAGAATTATTTCTTATATATCAATGGGAATATTATTATGTATCAATGGGCAGATAGGAAATTTTCCAGAGGATTGCATTCTGCTCTATTAAAAGAATGTAGACTCTTACCAACTTATGTAAAACCCCAAATAAATGCTTCATTCAGTTCTAATTGTGTCTAGTAACTGCAGTAGTTCTGTAGGGGGTGCTTAAAGAAATCAGTTGTGATGTTTGACACTTAAACAGCTGGTACATCTGTTTATTTAAGCCTTTGTACCATTTTTATACACATTAAGTGGCTGTAATTTTTTTAGGTAGCTTTTCGGTAGCTTTTCATTTGCTTTAAATAGGATAAAATCGATTTTAAAAATATTTTCTCATTTAAACTCATGATGCCATGTTCAGTAATTTTATGGTAATATAGAACAAAGAAAGAATTTTAAATGTTCCAAAGTTGTGTGTTTCTAACTCCAACATGAAAAACTCAAGTATATTAACTAAGGTTGTTTGAAATCCGAAATAAAAAAATTAACTTCTCTAAAGTATATGTTTTAATTTGTAAAACAAAAATATTACCTGTGCAGGTTTAAGATTGATACTATAATACAGTAAGAGTATTATGCACATTTACATTTTAAAACACTCAAGTCTGATTACTGAAGGATTCAAATTTGCCATATATGTGTGTGTATATATATATGAAATTATTGTTTCAACAGAGGTTTATGATTTCAAAATTTCTAGTGAAAATAATTTTAGGGCTCTTTGAAATAGGAGAATAAACAGCAAAAGTGCCAGTAACGGAAACACTGAGGGAGGGAGGCGCTGCGGTAGAGCCATGCGCCGGCCGCTCGGCTTAGCGGTGCCCAGCACGTCCACAAGATGGGGGTATTTCACTAGAGACGTTGCTAAGCCCTGCTTCGTTTTGCTCGTCCCTTTCCAGAGCAGAGAAACAAGGAAAACACTAAGTTTAAATGTGGATATTTTACACTTTAAAATTTAATTTACGTGCTTATTTTTTTAAAATGGGTTCCCAGGACATTTGTAAGCACCGAGACGCTTGCTCATAGGCAAATGAGTGGTTATCTGATCGTATGGCATAGTCCTTATTAAGTTTTGGAGTGCCTTTTCCTCCTCAAATTCTTTTCAATTCACTTTTGGGAAAAGGGTGGATATGAAGAAAGGGGAGAATTTAAAATTGATCTACTTAAAAATAAAATGGGTCGTTGTAAAAATTTGTATTTAGATTAAGAGCATTAAATTCTAATACTTTTGTAGAGCTTAGGTTCTATTATTAAACGTTAAGTCTTTAAGATAGCTTGTCTAGTAAAGGTTTTGTTTTAATCTGAGGCATATTCATCGATAGACCAGCTTTGATTTCAGAACCTTCATTGTCTATGCTTTTCAGAGCTTTCTTATAAAGCATTTGCTTCCTCTGTATGGTTAATGGAAGGATTTTTAAGAATCTAAAAGGAAACAATACTAGGAAGATCCCGTACTGCTTGGCAGCACCTCACAATATTGTTAGTGTTCCTCAAACAGCTATGAGAATTGGATCTCATTTACTTTCATCTGAATATTTTTTAATACATCATAGTACAAACTCTTGACATGAAGCAATGGGCTTTACATTTTTATGATAGATACTATTTTCATGTTGAGTCAGTTGTATTATTTTGCCTCTCTTCACCTCTTTACCAAAGTCTTCTCTTATTACCCTAGCTTGAAACTATTGTTCCATCATCTGAATGGGTATTGTCTGATCACTTGCACGGTAGCAACTGGGTAGGCATCTGGCTGTAGTATGTGGTTTTTCAGGCTCCCCCAACCCTGTGGAAATCTTTTTGCAGATTAAATCTTGTGCACAATCCCAGTAAATAAAGCAGAATGAATATAAATTAATTGATTCAAATGATAACATTTCCTAATAAATTCAGTTAGCCAGAAAAATGAGCTGTTCTGAAGAATATATGAAAATTGAAACGCATGGATGATCCCTGCAATCTTACGTTAGTTTAAACCTCTCTTTGTTTTTCTACTTAGTTTTGGTGATATAATATCAAGAAAATTCTGAATCCTAAGTAGATACAAACGTTACTGAGCTTTAAAAGTGCTTTGCAGTGGCAGGGTGTTTTCAACCAATTTGGCTTCATAAGTCATCACCAGTATCATGTGACAGTTGCTCCCATTTCTTCTAATTGGTTGGCGTGTCGGGTGCTGCTTCTCTGACAAGGTCCTGTCACCTGAGTCACGTCATAAACTAACACTGTGATTTTTGAGCTGTTACTTATACTCTGACTCAGGCATGTCGGGTAGAGTAGCGTACTCGCTTGCCTAGTGTTGTGAAGAGGAAAGTGCTGGACTGGATTAATTTAAAAAAAAAAAAAAAGGAATTTAAATCTGCACGTGAAGATGGAGGAGAAGCCTTATTTCAAAGTCTGCAAAAAATTAAAACAAAAAATCAGGATGACCTTAGGCTTCTATGTCGGCCTTCTTCTTCAGTGTGTTAAAATGTAATATGTAACAGTGTTCTGTTTTATTTTAAAGAGTTAAAAATATGTAAATCGCTAATTAGGAATTCCGAACCATGGCTGTGGCACCCCATTTGAACCAGTGCAGGGAACAGGGCACAGCCTTTCGAATCAGTCCAGACGGGTACCCGCTCTGCCACTGTTTCAGAGGTGATGTCAGGCCTGTTGCTTAACATCTCTGAGCCTCAGTTTCTTCATCTTAAAAATTGAAATGGTACCTCATGGAATGTTTGGGAGATAGAAGTCAGATAAACTAGATAAAACTCCTGGCTCAGAGAGTGGCAGCTGGTAGGTATTCTACAAATACTAGTACTTTAAAATTTTTTCTTCTCAATTCCTTTTAACCTTCAAATATAGTTTGCTATTAGATCACATGTAAGAAAAGGGATGTGTTCCTCACAACATTTGACACAACACATATGAGGCCGTATCTGTAATGTACGTGAGCCTAGGCAGATAACCTCTTAGAGCTTCTTATTTTACCCCTCCTGTTTGTCGATCCTTTCTCACCCCTGTAGTTACCAAAATCGCAACCTTAAAGCCAAGTGAAGTTACGCTTCTGGTGTCATTTTTACACCAGAAACCAAGGGAGCTTAGTCGTGGAAGGGATGGTGTAGGCCAGTGCGTTCCTTCATTACTTTGAGAGAAAGAGCATCTCCTACATGGTGGGTGTGGGAAGCATCCACAGGGCCACCCACAAGATGGGAGAGCTCTACTCCAGCCCTCTGAGGTAGGGAAACTGGAGTTGAGAGAGCTTACAGGACTTGTCCCAAATCACACAGTTACCCAGTGATTCAGCCTTTTAAATAAATTTTTTAAAAAATTTAAAAGGGGGGAGGGAGGGGCTGAGAGAGAGGGAGACACAGAATCTGAAGCCGGCTCCAGGCTCTGAGCTGTCAGCACAGAGCCCGATGCGGGGCCCGGCCTCATGAACCCTGAGATCATGACCTGAGCCGAAGTCGGACGCTTAATCGACTGAGCCACCCGGGCGCCTTCAAAGGATTTAATATTGCTTTTAAAAAAAATGATAAAGGAGATTTTTTAAATTCCACTATAATATACAGTGTTATATTAGCTGCAGGTGTATAATTTAGTGATTCCACATCTCTCAGTGCTCATAAATGTACTCTCATCCCAAGGAGATTTTTATGGTCACAAAATTTTCCTTTATATCTAGTCCTAGTTCCTTTTTCGGTTTCTGACTCTGTTGGTTACTCATGTTCAAAGCAAGAAGCGAGCGTGGCTGAAACATAGAAACAGGACATGGCCAGCAGCACAGGCTCGTAAAGAAGTGTGAGCATAACTTGGAAAAGGGAGGGCTGTGTCATGTGAGGTCTTGGATGGGGTGGCATCTCGGCCACCAAGATCGTATCTTATTCTGTCCGTGTGAGGTCTAGCTGAAGTCCAGCTGCAGATATGCAAACTGTGGTCTCAGTGATAGTCTACTGAGTTCGCATACTGAGCACTTAAAGTTTTTTTTAATTACATGACTACATATTTCCGCCAGTGTAAAAAAGTAATCTGGGCCCTAATATTTTGACCAAATAGGAAGTATAACACAGTCTTGAAAATATACACACCTTTAGTGGGAAATAATCTTTTTAAAACGTAGAGGAAGCTGTTCTGCTAAGCAAAAGAATAACATTGTTTAGCTCTGCCAATGATTTATTTGGAAACTCAGACAAGTGCTTTCACGGTTAGCATTATACACCCCTAACTGGACCGTCCTTAAGCACATAAGTCAAACACATTAAATACTTGAAACCAGAAACTAGCAGACCTGAAGGCGTGGCATGATTATACAGTCACCAAGCCACAGATAGAGGCGCTGTGCTGCTCCCTAGTGTACTTACTGAGTAGGATGCCTCTAAACGGCAGCATTACCGTTGTAAGCTTTGGAAAGTAGGTGCTAATAAGAGCACTGGACACTGTGCACTGTTGCTCTGAGAACAAGCTCTGACCACTGCGTGCAGGTGCCTCTTTTTCCCTTTGTTCCACTGAGTGTTCTGCGCCCAACACAGCCTTGTGTATGTGGGCTGTTGTCGTTCCTATTACTTTATTACTTTTGCTGCTTTAGCTACAGGTACCCTGGGCTGATGGCCTTTCCAACATAATATGAAAGGTGACTCATGGAATTGTTATCCTGGTACTTTTATAAGAATCGTAGGAGTGATTAAGGGATGCAACGGGGCACCTGGGTGGCTCAGTCGGTTAAGCGTCCGACCTCGGCTCAGGTCATGATCTCACAGTCCGTGGGTTCGAGCCCGGCGTCGGGCTCTGTGCTGACAGCTCATAGCCTGGAGCCTGCTTTGGATTCTGTGTCTCCCTCTCTCTCTCTGACCCTCCCCTGCTCATGCTGTCTCTATCTCTCTCTCAAAAGTAAATAAAATATTTTAAAAAAAAATTTAAGGGATGCAGCAAAGGCAGTACATCAGAGGGAAATGTATAGCTGTAAATGCCTATACTAAGAAGGAAGAAGGACCTTCATGGCCTAACTTTATACCTTGAGGAAGTAGGAAAAAACAAATTTTTAAAATTTCAAAGCTAGCAGAAGGAATGAAAAAATAAATATGAGAGCCAAGATAAATAAAATACAGAACAGAGGAACGATAGTGAGAATTGACAGAACCAAAAGCTGTTTCTTTGAAAAAGATCAACAAAATTGACAAACCTTGTACTACGGCTGACAAAGAAAAAAAGAACACACAAATAACAAAAATCAGAAAGTGGAGATATTACCACCAATCACGTAAAAATAAAAGGGATTGCAAGAGAATAGTCAATAGGTGCACAAAAGGCATTTGACAAAATCCAGCATCCTTTCCCGATAGAAACACAAAAAACTGGGAATACCAAGGAGCTTACTCAACATGAGAACAAGCGTTTGTAAAAGGCCCACAGCCAACCTCATTCTCAGTGGTGAAACACTACAGGTTTCCCCCACTGAGACAGAACATGACAGGGGCTCCTGCTGCTGTGGACTGCATGTGCCCCCCCCTCCCCAAATTCATATGTTGAAACCCTGTTCCTTAATATGATCATATTGGAGGTGGGGCCTTTGGGAGGTAAATAGGTTCAGTTGAGGTCATGAGGGTAGAGTCCTGGGATTAGTGTCCTTATAAGAAGAGAGAGCTAGTTGCACACCAGGGAGAGGGCTCTCAGCAGAACTTGACCGCACTGGCGCTATGATCTCAGACTTCCAGACTCCAAGAACTGTAAGAAATAAATGTTGTTTAAGTCCCCTCGGTCTGTGGTATTTTGGTTTAGCAGCCTGAGCTGACTCATACACCCACTTTCACTACTGCTGTTCACTATTATACTGGAAGATCTAGTGAGTGCAGTTAGACCAGAAGCAGGAGGAAAAGGATCCAGACTGGAAAGGAAGAAATAAAACTATCTCCAGTTGCAAATGGCATGATCCTGTATATAGAAAATCTCAAGGAATCCACAAGAAAGCTCCTAGAGCTAATAAATTCAACAGAGTTACAAGCTACAGATCAACACAATATCATTTGTGTTTCTACACCTCTGCAGTCAACTATATGAAAGGAAAATAAGCAATTCTAGGGGCGCCTGGGTGGCTCAGTTGGTTAAGCATCCAACTCTTGATCTCAGCTCAGGTCTTGGTCTCCGGGTCTATGAGTTCAAGCCCTGTGTTGGGCTCCATGTGCTAGATGTGGAGCCTACTTAAAAAAAAGAAAAAAAGAAAAGAAGAGAAAGCAATTATATTTACTACAGCATCTAAAAGAATAAAATACCCAGGAATAGGAGCACCTGGGTGGCTCAGTCAGTTAAGTATCTGACTTGGGCTCAGCTCATGATCTCCTGGTTTCTGAGTTCAAGCTTCATGTCGGGTTCTGTGCTGACAGCTCAGAGTGTAATTACAGTGAAAGTTATTTACAAAAGAATAGAGTTCTTTGGGAACAATGCATTTTTTCTTTGTATTCATTCTACAGATACTTATTAAGCAAAAGTGATGTGACACTATTCTGCTCTAGGCTCCGGAGATACAACAGGGAATAAAACCGAACTTGTTCCAAGCTTTAAAGGAACGTACAGTCTAGAGAGAAAAGAGACGTTCACAAAACAATTCCACTAATGATTATGAAATTCCAGCTGGGATATGTGGTGTGCAGGAACATATATAGAAAGACTTCCTTGAACTTTCTTGAAGTCTTCCTTGAAGGGAGTTGGGCAGAGACAAAGAGTGAGTGGAAATTAAGGGGGTCAAGACAGAACAAGAGAACGTAGTTAGCTCCTCAGGTGTTCAGGGTTTTCAGTTGTCTTCCCACACATGTGGACTTCACTTCATCTTTTGTTTCTCACGCATTGACGCCAGTGCTGAGGCTGCTTTCTGTCTGTGTTCCATCTCTCTCCCAGAAGTGCCGTGTGCATAGAGCTTTGTTTAATAAATGGGCATTCAGTGATAGAACGTATTTGAATCTAGATGGGGTTAAATTTGTCTTCGGGTAAAAAAATTCTGAGCCAGTTAAGAGTTTTCCCTAAGTTTTTGAAGGAAATTTGTCTTCTTTTTAACCTTCTAGGATTAAATAATGACATTATTAGGCGGCCACTTTTGGATAAAGTATGATAAATAATGCCTTCTTCATAAATTATGCTTTTTAGAACCTGTTTATATTTTGATTTAAAATAGAAGTTTTTTCCCATGTAATTTAAGACCTTATTTTGAATGGAAGTGATCTGAATGGCTTATGTAATTTCTGCCAAGGAATTAATATGGACTTTCTATAAACCACCGTCATTTATAATCAAAATGCTTTTAACTTACATTGGTGTTGGCATTAACAAGTACTGCTCGATTGGTAGCATAGAAAGAAATTGCATTTAAACTTACTAGGAGCTCATTGATGCCTGAGGTTTTATAATGCTTTCTGTGGGCCATTTAACTGCTGGCAACTTTAATTCACATGATTCATAATACTGGAGATTTAAATTCACTCTTAATTGAAAAGTGAAGTTACTTAAATTCTTTAAATACTAACCTTTGGAAAAATATCTGAAAAATAAAGACACATATGATTTTAGTGGCCCACTGCCAAAAGATTATCATTTACATAAATATCTCTTTCAGTAGAAGAGTTTAATGTATTGAGCTCAAAAGGTTAGAATTGAGACTTCAATCTGGAAACCAGCAGTAGAGTGTTGGCTTGTGAACAGCAGTATTGTTCATCATATTGAGAACACTGTTCACATTCAAGTTTAAGCAGAGCTGGCATTAAAATTCAGTTAATTTGTTTCATGTGACTTGTCAGCTGTGTGTTTTTATCTAAATCTTTCTAGCTTCTCTTAGTATTTTATGTTCAACTCCTGAAACAGATGAACTACCTTTTTAACCGTTTAAACTCTGAAATTTTGGCCACTGCTGCAAATGATTCTCTGTAACCAATTCTCCCCAGTTTTTCATTTCATTTAAAACATATCACTAATCAGTTTGAATGTCATTTTAACTTATTAGGGGTAATCTCCCTTCAGAGGGCTCTTCTGTCTCGTGCAAGTGTGCGTGAGTGCACGCGAGGGACTCCCTGAAACTCATTAACACAACATCGCTGTTCTTGTGTCCTTACCAGCCCCCTGTCTTTTCTTGTTTGCTAATTTTGTTCCCTGGGTTTTCCCTCAGATGGCTTTTAATATTTGGCTACTAGCCCAGGATTGGGTCTGAGCAGTAAACAAATAGAAATTTTATAAAACCTTTTTTGAAGCAGGAAAAACCTGTACCAACTTTTTTCTAGTGTATGTAATTTATGTAACATATATCGTATATTTCTTCTGTTCGTTGCAAAGGTAAGAACCTTGGTAACTCCATAATTACCGTGGGGTTCAGAGCTGGCCCGGCCGTGTGGCTTTGGGCGGTCTGGCTCATTTGTCCGAGGCTCACTCTCCTGTGTGTAAAATGGTAACTCGTTTAATCTTCACCAGGAGGTCCTCGTCGACATGTGAGGAGCCTGGAAGATCTGCTTTCCTTTCTGTGTCCCAGCCCGAGTTGTGCCTGTGGCCAGAGGCCCTCTAATTCCGCCCTCACACTTGTTATCTCGGTCATTTTGTAACTACCAATTTTTTTGCCCTTTTGTTTCTTCTTAAAAAAAATTTTTTTTAATGATGTGTAATGTGTTACTTATTTTTATAAATAAACTTTCAGTTACATGTAGAATTTTCCTTTTGCTAATAATGACATTAATGACCTTTTTCATTGGTTTCTTGTTTGAAGAATATCAAAGAATATTCCAACAACTAAAGATGTGGAGCCACTGCTTGAAATAGATGGAGACATACGAAACTTTGAAGTGTTCTTGTCTTCACGGACCCCAGTTCTTGTGGCTCGAGACGTAAAAACCTTTCTTCCTTGCACCGTAAACCTAGACCCCAAGCTGCGTGAAATTATTGCAGGTGGGTAGTAGCAGTAAATTTACTTGTTCTTATCTGAAGTTCTCAAAATAGTCCCCATTTCTAGCTTAGCGGCAGAAGTTTCTCTTGCTCCATGAAACACCAGGAAATACTGCACCAAGCACTACATAGGAGAACTCGTGCCCTCGAAGAGTAGGAAGCTTGATATCCTTTAGAGAATGGTTAAGGAAATGTTCTTGGTTAAACTCACTTTATTCTAATGTTTCTCATGAGGACCCACGCACCTGACTTTTTGCTTTGGAATCAGATGTTGAGATACAGTCACCATTTTAAGCTGTCAGCCCATTTTAATTTTTCTGTGACCAGTCTTAAAATAGGAGTCTCTATCCAAAGGGGCAAAAGTATCTTTATTATTACTTTCCAAATTTTAACTTAAATTTGTGGACGGGAACTTGAGGATAGTGACATTGAAGCTTTGGAATAATCTCGTTTGTCCTTGAGGCACCACTACATGCACATGCACACTCACAAAACCTTTATTGAGACACATCACCTTCTGTGTGGCACTGCTGACCTACCTTTGAGTTTTCCAGGAATTTTGAAGAGAGAGCCTGAAACCGCTTCTCTTAGGTTTCTCTTAGGTTATAAGGCTGATATCAAGGTGTGTTTTGTGGCCATGGAATTGTTTGTGGTTGTCCAGAGGTGGATAAGTCATATAGTTTGCAAACCTACAGCTTAGCAATCATTGTATTTATTAATATTAGACAAGTGAGAATCATTGATAGTAATGCTTTATGGATCCTAAACAGTTGCTAGAATCGCAAAAATACCTTAAAAAGTCACAGAAAAAAATTATTGTTCTGATAAGTGAAGAGAAGAATCCAGATGGTGACTTTTCAAATGGTGACAAAAGCTTTTCTGCAGAGTAGTTGTCCTTTCTAGAATGTCTATGGACAAGGTTTTCTTAGCCAAGATTTCCTGTCTCCTTGAAGCCACTTGGAATCCTTGGCAAGTGAAAAAAGCATGTCTCTATCTGGTAAGTAAGAAGGAGGTGATAGTTGGCCTAATTACTAAAGTCCTATTTTCTTTTGCCTTTGGGGTATCGTTGAATCTTTTAGATGTTCGTGCTGCAAGAGACCAGATTAACATCGGAGGACTTGCATACCCTCCGCTGCCTTTACACGAAGCTCCTCCTAGACCACCGTCAGGCTACAGTCAGCCTCCGTCTGTCTGCTCTTCTTCCACCTCCTTCAACGGACCGTTCGGAGGTGGGGTTGTGTCGCCTCAGCCTCACAGCAGCTACTACAGTGGGATGACGGGACCCCAGCACCCATTCTACAACAGGGTAAGACAGTGCTGGGAAGCCTCAATTTTAAGAATTTGTTTGAAGGAAATAGCAGAAGGTTTCTGGTAGGGATTCTGTGATTGCTCTGAAGTGCACTTTAGCTTTAAAATAGGAAAAATGTGAAGGTGGAATTTAAAATATATGATTTTTTAAATCCAAAGAATTTTTCACTTAACGGGTTCTAGATCTCAATGGAGTCTGAATGTTAGGGATGTTTTTTGCATTTATAAGAACATGAACGCCACAGGGTCATCAGTGGCCGTCCCGTGCTACAAAGGGAGCCGTTTCTCTACTTGTTCATAAAGAAATGTTGCATTTGTTATGTTTTGTATAATTATGTTGGCATTTAAAACAATGGTAAACTTGAATTTCCCCAGTAGTTTAGTAAACCTGTATTTAATATGTGTTACAGCTTTTAAGGGTGAGATAATGATAGAAGACACTGCTTGTAGGATTCAGATGTTATTGCCAAAGAACAGCCCGGTGGCCCATTTCTAAAGTTATATTTCAAGTTTCGGCAGACATGTATAATTGTTTACTTAGTATGAATATGATAATTTTCTACTTAAAAAGATGAAAGCACAATTATCAGTGGCCTACAGACCCTGTCGAGTTTAGTGGCCCAGGCTTAATGACCTTAAGTACTAATGTTTCCTACAGGAAAATGGAGCGTTGAGCCCTCCTAGCGTACTTTCTGGAGCTATACTCGAAGGTCCATTATAGTTTCTTATTTTCGTTGTCTCCCTATTTAGTCGAATTTGAGAAAAACATAGCATTCATAGAAGCCAGCTGCATGCCTAAATGAATTTCATGTGAGCTAGAAAGAAAGTGAAGTTTAGAATAAGTTGGCAAAGAAGGAGTTCCAGAATTAAAATTTCAGTTCTTGAAAAATGTTGGCCATCTGAGTACAGTTGACCCTTGAACAACACAGGTTTGAGCTGAGTGAGTCCACTTACACAAAGAGGGTTTTCTTTGTGTGTGTTTTTTTGGGGGGGATAAATACAGTACAGTACTGGAAATGTGTCTTCTCTTCCTTATGAGCTTTTTCTCTAGCTTACTTTATTATACGAATACAGTAGGTAATGCATACAACATGGAAAATATGTGCTATTTGACTTTCTAAGTTACTGGTAAAGCTTCCGGTCACCAGTAGGCATAAGAGCGAATTACGTTTTGGGGAAATCAGAAATTATGCAGAGACTTGTGACTACACGGAGGGGTCAGCCCTCCTAACCCTTGTGTTGTTCAAGCTCAACTGTACTTAGGGGCACTATTCAGGGAGGTCCTATGAATAATGTCATTCTATGCTTTCATTCAGACAAGGAGAAAAAGGATCAATAGCATTTTATGATGTAGTCCATCCTTGTAAGACGTAACTGTGTAGCAGACAGTGCTGAAATGCAGGTTTTTATTTAGCAATCTTAAAATCTCTAAGTTTACGTAAAATGACTCATTGATCAGTGGGTGACAGTCGAGGTTTTGAAACCAAGAAATGTATATATTTTTTAAATTTACCATACCATCTAGGCTGATATGATGCTTTAATAGCATTTTATCACTTTAAAAACACTTGAAATTTTCTCATGATTTTAGATCTAGTTATTATTTGTTCTAGTTATCTGAGGTTTCCAGTCTGAAAGTTAAAAGCAGAACAATTTTCTTAAATGGCAGTAGTTAAAAGGTAGGGGAGGATGTTATTTCAGCATAATGAAGCTTAATGAGTTTTAATCTTTATGTTTAGTCCATATAATTTGATATCTCCTGTTTATGTGAAGTTGGCTACAAATAAAGGCAGTGGTTACAAATCTCACTAAACAATGGATTCCCCATTAATAAATACACCTTATTTAGGAGATAAACTCTAGACTATAGGGTATAAAGTAAGCTTTCGGAGTAGTAACGTTCTTGGAATCCATGCTGGGTATTATACATTATACATTATACATATACATTGAGACTTTTTTCAGTCTTACTTAGCCTAATCTTTTTTTTTTTGTAAAGAACAGTATTCTATGAAAAGCCCATTCGGCTTTTTATTTCTTTTAAAAGAGATTGTGAGTTAATATTTGTAAATCACTTAGAAACTGACGTGTGGTAAGCCCGTGAAAATGTTAAAAAGAAATTCTTATGTGAGGTTGTAAGATGGAAAACTTTAGTTGCTTAAAAACCTCGTACTAAGTCAACATTAAGAAAATTTAAATACCGGTCTTAAATTTGGGTTTAATATCTGATAGACTGTGAGTAAGGTGCTTTTTCTTTTGTTTTGTCACTTGCATTATTCAAAATTTGGAGTTGTGTTTTATTGGTTAGTTTCATTTGATAAATCTCATCACATTTTGATTTCTATAATTGTTTATCCCCTTCTTTTGTTACGTGTTTTTTCCATAGCCATTCTTTGCCCCCTACCTTTACACGCCAAGGTATTACCCTGGCGGCTCCCAACACCTCATCTCACGTCCATCAGTAAAAACGAATTTGCCCAGAGATCAAAGCAATGGCCTAGTAAGTATAAAAAAGGGTAACTAAAGTATTAATCTAATAAGACACATAGACAGCGGTAGTAGTTTGGTTATTTCCTTTCTGTAACAGAAGAATGCAACTTATTTTATAAATAGCGTTAAGACACATAAGCTATTACTAACATAAAGTGTGTTTTGTTTTTATTTCTGGTAAATGTCTATGGAAGGAAAGTGACTAGCAGCCTCAGTGAATAAGTGTTGAGTTGTTTACAACCAGATTTTCTGGCTTATAATGCAGTGTTTGTACCAAAACTTTACAATTCTAAACCTTTACATCTGCTCATTTCTAAATTCTTTCTAAGAAAACATACATACCTGGTATCTATATATATGTGCACGTGTACACGTATATCTGTTAGCCCCGTGGTATAAAAGTTTGAGGATCTATTGGAAGAGCATTTTCATCTAATGGCAGACATTAAATAGGATAAGGGAATTACTCAAATCTGTGATAGAATCCAATCCAAAACAAAATACATTGTAAATTACCAGGTGTTCCTGGTAGTCAGCCTAGTTTAACAAAGAGCAACAAAAAAAGAGATTTCCTGTTAATATATGTTTATAAATTAGAAGATAAAAGCAGTAGAACTTAAACTTTTATTTAAAATTTACGTGTCCCAGAGGGCAGCTCCAGTCGCGCCCAGGTTTCCTGTTGTCCGTGATCATGTTAGCACCGTGTGCGGTCATCATCGTCGCCCGGCCCCCTCACCTCTCACCCGCACTCTTGTTTTGTGTTGTTAGGAGGTTATCAAGGAGGATGCTGCTGAGGGGCTTCCTTCACCTACAGACTCCTTGAGGGTAACGGAGTGGCCTTGTGGTGGGCACACGGGCCTGTCATCGCTTCCGCAGCAGGAACGACTGTCTTAGCCGTGGCGATGGCAGCTCCCTAACCCCGCCTCTCTGCTGTGATGGCCGCTCGTGTAGCCTAGCTGGATACTAATAACGATAGTTCACGGATTAACGTAAACGCGAATGTTTAACTTCACCCTTTATTTACTCTTCTCTTTCCCCTTTTTCAATGACACGAGATGGGCTTTTGTTTCACAGCCACCAGGAGCAGTCAGTGATGGTATTTGTTCCTTAGTATTGAGCTGTTTTCACCTTTGACTGGTTTTCTTCGGTCTGCAGTTGGTGCTGCACGTGTGGACTTCTGAAAGTTTCCCCAGCCCCTCCTTGAGAGCACAGAAGGACATTAGAAGCTAGACGGTGTAGACCCAGATGGATCTGCAGCGCCTCATTTTTAATCTGGGTGTCCACAGTTTATGAAACTTTAGCATGGACGTATTATTTTCCTTTATCTGTGTACTTACTGAAAGAAAATTTCTAGATAAACGGGGACAGTAGTTGATTATATAACTGGAATTATTTATACCTTTTTTTGGCTCACACCTTAAAGTGAGTTTCTTTTAAAAAATTGTATAGGAAATCACTTCATATATTTATTATTCAGGACTTTGTATTTAATAAGAAATGTGTTTAATGTGGTGAGCCTGAAAATCTTCATTTACTCAGTGTGGAATTTAGGGACCCGATTTGTATTGTAACTTCTGTTGATTAATTTACAGAATGTTATGCCCACGTAAACATAATCCATTTAATCTAGAGCACGGCTGAAATGCGGCATAACAGTCAGAATTAATGTGGGGAAATACTACATCCTAAGCTTACCCATAATTTTTAACTTAAAACATGCATTTGGGCAGGCAGTTCTAACTTTGATTTTCTTTCAGTTAATGTTTAAGAGAGAGAAAGACCCATCTTGGTGTTTTCATCGAGGAGCTGATGATTCTTTTTAAGTCATTAATGTTCTGAAGTGTTTGAGTGACTCCAGTTATCCAGGAATAATAGACACAATAAACCGTAATAATTCTATTTGGGTGTTGGGGGAATCTTTAATCCGTGGATCATTGCCACTATATGCAAGAATGACTTTTAGTTTAGTCAGAGAGCCTTTCATATATACATTCATGCATGTAATGCAATTCTCTAAGCTAAAATTCCTTAGCAAACTTTTGATGAAAATCACATACTGTGAAGAATTGGATGGTCTTAATGACACAGACATGCTGAAATAGTAGCTATTCCCATGCTTGAGTGTGTGGACAAATACTGACAATTAAAAGATACCTGGAGTTTCTTTCAGGGGCCAGTGAAGGAGCATTAAGCAAATTTAAAATGAGTTTTTGGGGAAGGGGAAATAATGCAATTCTTGTGATGTGTTTAGAAACCCAATAACAAAGAATAAAGGTGCTCTGCCTACATTAGTGCTTTTGTTTAGTAAAATAACCGTACTGTTTGCTGTTCTTTTAACATTAAAAGGTAGTTTTGTGATTGGCTTAGTGAATAGTAAATGCTTATCAAGCTTTCTTTGCTTTTAAGAAATTAACAGTGACAATAGCATGTAAAATTTGTTTGCTAGAAGACTAGTAAAAGTAGACACTTAGTTCAAAGCCAAACTAAAAGCAGTGGTGGAAATGTGAAGAGGTATCTGTACATGGGAACATTGTCTGGGATCTTTGTAGCTGAATCAAATTAGCAGTAGTTAATATAAAAAGTTATTTAGCCCTTTGTGGCTCATATGGCTTCCCAGTCCTGTGGTAGAAAATTTTCTATTTCTGAGATAACAGGACTGTGGATTGAGTCCACCTGCTCATTCAGCTGTCCCCTGCACGCAGCAGGTAAAGACAAGAGGTGCTTATAGATAAGTCAGGAGCTAGAAACAGTTTTGGACAAATTGTCTCGTCATTACAGACACAGAATGATGAGTAAAAATATAGACAGAATACCACCGGTGAAGCAAGACCGTAAAGAGTTAACCAACTGGTGCTTGTCAATACAAGTGGTCCCATCTTTTTTTACCTTAGGGAATTCTGACAGACCTTTATAAGGTAGAGCCTTCTGAAAACAATTGAGTTTTCTCACGTTAAGGAGCATTGTAATGATGACAGCTTGCTCGGGAAGGACAGCCAGGGACTTACCAGACAGGTTAGTGGTATGCCCAAGTGTTTCACAAAAGTGAAGGTGTAGAATATAAGACTCTATGCTAACTTTAAAAAATAATTTTATACTAGAGAAAATATATGCCAAATCTTATAAAACTGGGCAAAAAATTAGCATTAGACCCAAGATAATGTTCCCCGGAATATCAGAACTAGACAGGTGCTTTGAAAGCAGAGAAGTTCTTTTCAGAAATGAAATGTTATCAGAACTCCAGTTCATAAAACCAGTGAAAGCAGAACTGTGGCCCCCACCTTGGACTTGCCTTCCCTCTCGAGGATCCTCGGGAGCTCTGGTAGCCTTGGCCTCGCTCAGCTTCATGATACAGAAGAACGTTCAAGACTGGGTCTGTGAGACTTGCCTGAGGTTTACAGGAGGGGAGCGCCAGATGTACGACTGGAATCCATGTGGCCTGTGTCACAGCCCGGTCCTCAGACATGCCGCCTTCTTTGCTCCTGTTAATACTGAGCATGACTTAGCCGGGTACTTGATCGGAAGTCAAACAGACCCTGGTGGTTAGCTCTTTGGCTTGGACAGATTACTTAACCTCGTGGCTACCCAGCCCTTTCATCTGGAAAAAGCAGTCCTACCCCATAGGTCTGATTTATGGATTACTCAGCCGCAGCATACTTTAAGTACTTAATGAGTATTATTATTACTACACCAAAGGCAAATTTCATGGAGCTTTAGAGACTCAGAAATTAAAACTGTTTCATGTTAAATTAAATTACCTCTGTCTCAGTAGTGGGAATAGTGTACAAATACACCATTCAGTTTAGGTTAACTCAGCCTTTTATCTGTTGATGCTTCTCTGGCCCAAAAGGTGTCCATCAGTTTGTCTTCTTAGAATTTAGAAGGGTTTCTGGGTTGAGTACTCTGAATACTGTAAAATTTTGACAGCCTTCTAGGGAATTTACTCGGTGCCTTTGCTTTCTTTCAGTCCGATTCCCACTAGGAAGACTTGGCATCCAAGCCTCCTGGGACCATGAAGGGAAAGGACCACTAGAGAGGGCTTGTCTCGGGCCAGGCCTCCTTAGTGGCATCTTGTTACGGTATTTCAGGTTGCTCGTAGGAGGATTTAGTCTGTTTTTAGTTAAGGCATGCTGCTCAGGGTGGAAACTGTATTTCACTGAAAAGCAGTCCTTCAAAAGAAGGAATGATCCAGCCCCTTGCTTTCCCCTTTTATCCTTCCTTGAATTAGTTAGCACTGACTACTACCCGTGCCTGTGTGGCCACTCACGGGCTCCACAAATTTACTGAGTGTCTACCAGGACTATTCTGGTGGGGTGCAGCAGTGAACAAAACTGATGAGACTCCTACCCACACTGGTTCGAAGCCTGCCACAGGAGTTATCAGGACTCTGAACTCATTCTTTGTCAGCCTTCTCCACCACAGGATTTTCTTGATACCTTTAGACAGCTTTATTTAGATCGCTTTTACACCACATTGAAAAGGCATGAAAATAATTAGTACAAAGTGTAATTGTGAAGAACTTCAGAATCGCGAAGGCAGTGTCACGAACTGCATCCTTGTTAACAGTGTGCTGTTCGAGATTGATGAAAATTGCAGGATTAATGTAGGTATTAAAAGCAAAGGTCTTGGTTTTCATTAAACTGGATCCAGTTGGCAGAGTAACTCAGCAAAAAGTAAAAAAAGATGGGGCTCAATGGTAGATTAATTTTGATTTCCACCACTGGCTTAGAACTTAAAACCTGTTTTCAAACAAGGATGTGTCCAAATGAAGCTGTCTCTCGTTGTTCAGGAGCGGACTTGGGCAAGGAGGCTAGAGACGCCGTGGGTAAGGACCGGGCGTGTGTTAGGTTTGTGGAGAGTGCGGGCACCGGCCGCCTCTCGGTGGCTTCTGCCAGGGCCATTCCCACTTTCTCAAGTATTTTAGAAGGGCATTTTTATTATTCTGGTCCAGGATGGAAAAGTGTTCACTTGTTTTCCTTCAATAATACAGTGGAAAATTGTATTCACTTCAGGGTCGAAAGTCTTTGTGCCAGACTTCAACTCAAGAAAACTTGCTTTCCCTAAGCGATTAATAAACTGCAACAACATTTGCAGAGATATTTCCACAGAAACATACTACAGTAATGATACCATTGAAATACTGGTGTACCCTTAGAAGCTAAAACATAACAAAATTGTATTCATTACAGTTTTTAGTACTTTTGTGTGTTTTTTTAAAGATTGCCTTTAAAATGTAGTGTTAAGCCTTATCTGTCAGCTTTGACCTCATTATTATTTCTCATGTAATTTGAAGAGTAACTTATATAACAGTAGCTTTCTTTTGTGTTTTGGGTATCTTATACTAAGCTGTGATTTCATTAGCACTCCTTTTTGATGTTTTATCAAGTCTCCATACATTTATATATAATATATATATAGTAACTTTCTGAAAATCCTATTTATAAGGTTGATGTGTAAATTAGAAGAAAAGATTCCTGTTGGGTGTTGCAGATGCCGAGTATTTTAAAAGGACAGCATGGACAGGCCAGCAGAGCCCTGCCCTTTATTAAAACAATGTTGTAAATTAACTTTGAATCAGTGTTGTCAGTCATCTGTAGATTATTTTCACTATTTAACAATTTTCACTACCAACCTGATAGGAGTAGAAAAATAATCAGTAGCAGTGGCATCTGCTTTGAAAGGGAGTTTAAAAAAAAATCTACATCACCGAAATAGTCCTGTTAATCACAGTATGCAGATACTTTTCACTTCACATTTAGGATTTCTTGAACCATAAGGCTGTAAAGGCTTTCTTTTCAAATGGTGTTTTAGTGCATCTATCATATGCCGAATGCCCAATAAAACAAACCCCAAATTTGAAAAGTAGATTTCTGAACATTAGGTATAGTGTGGCTAGATAATGTGTCATTTTATGAGGTGCTCATGTGAATTCCAAGTCCTTAAGTATTATTATTAAATTGGTCATCTTCAGTTGCAGTTTTTAATCAGAATATTTAAATATTAATTTTATACTGGTAGGTGGTAGGAATATTGATTTTTCATAACAAATTTTATTTACCTAGTTTTTTGTTGTTGTTGTTGAATGTATGGCCCTGGATTTATTCTTTTAATAGACTCTATATTCTGAGAGTACAGTTTTAATGTTACCAAGAGCATGTTGATGACATTACACTAACCTGTGTGTGTGCACGTGTGGGGGTGTGTGTGTGTGTGTGTGCGTGCGCGCCTGTGCCTGCGTGTTCCTTGCCTGGTGCTGCTGCAGAGGTGTTTGTTCAAAGTTATGGCAAGTCTGAGGAGCGACACGTGTGCTGCCTGTGTTTGTTACATGTGCCTATTTGATGTTTTACTGAAGCTCGTGTCCTTCATTCTGTTTTATTCCTTCCTGAAAGCCGTGTGACTCTGGGTTTAACAAACAAAGACAGGTACAGAAACTTTCAGTGCAATTTTACTCACTTTTCTTATTAGACCATTAGAAGCAATCATTGGCACCCTCACGCTGGGCTGTTGATAAATCTGTGCTTATATCAGTGCCTGAGTTTATTTTCATCGCCGCTTTCAGCCTTTGCATGGCACTCATTCTGGCTAATCACTTCTAAGTTTATTTAATAAATTTACCAGAATGATAGTGTTTCAGAGTGTAGTTTTAATCTACTTACATGTAACATGTAGTTACATCAAGGTAATTGCAGTCTGTTTTGTTTGCTTTACTTCTCCCTGAAGAAATTCTGATTTGTGTGCGTTTTGAAGTTTATATTTAACCGTTTAAACAAACTAACATCTTCTGTATTCAAATATCTGCATTAGAAATTTTTTAAAAATAAATTGTGATATATGCTGAAATGATCTGTTCTAGACTTATAGCTGGTATCTTTCAAATAAGAATGCTGGGTAAACTTCAGAACAGTACCATTCTGTATTTTGTCAGAGTAATATAATTAGTTTCCTATTAATTTACCTGTTGAATTATTAAGTACACTTTTTCCGTATCACTTTTGTACTCTGTGTCCTTCCTTTTATGAGGTTTCCATTCAAAAATCATTATTTTGGTTACTAAGGTCATTTGGTTTCAAAATAATTGTATTATATGTGATTTTTTTAAATGTACATTTATTTATTTGGAGAGAGAACGCATGAGTGTGTGCCTGTGCAGTGGGGAGGGTCAGAGAGAAAGGGAAAGAGAGAGTCTCAAGCAGGCTCCATGCTAACGGCATGGAGCCTCACTTGGGGCTCGATCTCACAAACCTGTGAGATCATGACCTATGCGGAAATTAAGAGTTGGATGCTTAACCGACTGAGCACCCATGCGCCCCTATACATGATTATTTTAGAAAAGACCTGGCAGGTAATTACCGTTTCTCCCATTCAAAGAAGGATATTATAACGTATTTTCATTTACTGACAATTTACTCCTTATCTTGATAACGTCCTATAGAATCGGGAGTCAGACTCTAGCTTCGGGACCTTATGGTCGTGTGTGTGTTTATCTTTTCTTATAAATCTTCTAAAAGTCATTCAGAGAATATATATTTTCTGTGTAGTCCCCAGTGATACAGAAATTATGTTTTAAAATAATTGATAAAATGCAAAAGTTTTAAAGGTGCATGAAAATAAAATTATGTGAAACTTCGTTTTTTTCAGAGGACGAGAGTAGTATCTAGCAGCATTGCTCTGTTGTTGAGCTCCCAGATTCTCTGTGGAAATAAGATGCTCTACAAGTTTACACTTCCCCCCTGAGCTGACAGAGTTAATTTGTTCCGTGGCTGTGATACTTTTCCTTTTTAGCATAGTCAGAAATAGAGTTTTGGGGGGATTAAAAAAAACTTTTTACTTTAAAATAATTTTAGACTTAAAGAAAAGGTACAAAAATAGTATCGCCTTCGTGTGTTAACATCTTTCATGACTGTAGCATACCGTTTAGGAGCAGAAGTTAAAACCGGTGCGCTGCTGCTAACTACCCCCAGGCTCTGCAGCTCACCGGGTTTCCACTAATGCCGTTGTTCTGGTCCAAGAGCCAATCCAGTTGTGTTTGTCGCTGCTTCTCCTTGGAGTTCTGATCTGTGACTTGACAGTTCCTTGCTCCTTCCTTGTCTCTCATGACCTTGATTATCACTTTTGAAGAATACCGGTCAGGTACTTTACAGACTCTTCCTCTGTTTGGGTTTGTGAGCTGGAGCTTATGTATCTCTGGGAAGAGACCCACAGGGAGGCGCGATGCCCTCCTCAGCGCATCCTGTGAGGCGGGCTGTGCTGGGCTGAGGCTCACTGCTGCTAGTGCTGGCCTCAGTCACTCGGTGAAGGTGGCGTCTGCCAGGCTTCAACGCTGTGAAGTTCTGTTTTTTCCTTTGTAATGAATAAATATCTTGGGAGAGAGACTTTGATACTCTGCAAATGTCCTGTTTCTCTTTATTCCTTTGCCCATTAAGTTTCGTACACATTGATGCATCTTACATGCAGCCATTATTGTGTTTTCTTAATGTGAACTCTCTCTTTCTTTCTTCTACACTTATTAATTCAATTCTATAAGGAAAAGCTGTCTTTCATTCCTTAATTATTTATTCAATTACTTATTTTCACTTACTCAGTTATTTCACTTATTCAGTTATTCCTCTATATCAGTATAGACTCATTTTACACAGAATAAGTTATAATCCATTATGATAATTATTTATTTTGTTGATCAAACTGTTTAGTGTGATTTTTGAACCAAGAATATGTAAAGGATAAATGGATCCAGAGAGAGGAGACAGGTTGAGGAATAAAAATGCTTGGAAGACAGTAATGAAGACCATTTAAACCATGACTATTACTCATCAATAAAAAGAATGAAGTCCTAGCACACGCTGTAACATGGATGAACCTTGAAAACATTATCCTAAGTGAAGGAAGCCAGACACAAAAGGTCACATGTTATGTGGCTCCATTTATATAAAACATCCCGAAAAGGCAGATCTGGAGACAGAAAGATTGGCAGTTGACAAGGGCTGGGAATGGATGTTGAAGGGATGGAGAATGACTGCTATTGGTACAAGGGTTTCTTTTTAGGGATATGAAAGAGTCATAAAATGGATTGTGGTGATGGTTTTACAGCTATGCAAATATACTAAAAACCATTGAATCATACACTTTAAAAAGGAGAATTGTAGGGTATGTGAATTATATCTCAGTAAAGTTGTTTAAAAGGAAAGGAAGGTAAAACAAGTATGGTTATTAAGAATTCACTTTAAATTTCCATAGTAGATACTGGATAATTAACACTTTGAATATTGGCTATACTTATCCAGGCAGAAAATAGAACTATGTATAGAGGTAGGAAAACTAAATTATGGAAATGCTAGTGTTTTGCTGTTAGTATTTTTTGAAGCAGTTGCCCCTCGGACCATATAATATATGGCATGTTGAAATTTATATTTAATTAAAGACAAACTCTGAGTAAATGTGTTTGGTGCAGTATATTCCAAGTCATTAACTTCCAAACTTTTATGGGCCCATCTCGTACTTGCTAACTTGCAAAGACTCCCTAACCGGCATGAAATTAATACTCCAACTCCCTGTTCAATATGGTCTCATTCCCTAGCTATACTTGTATGTAAGGAAGATATATGCTGTGTATATGCTCTCACATTACAAATAACATTTAGCAACTGCCTGATAGGCAGTTTGGGCTTGTGATAGTGTATTTTTGTCCTGATGATGGGAAAAGAGGCAGTAGAAAATAAAAGTTTACACATCTTTGAGGATCGGATAAATTTGACTTATTATTTTAAGATTAGATTGAATGGTAAACAGGGAAGATCATTTGAAGGTTGTCTTTATCTGCTGTCCTAGCTGGTTTGTCTTTTCTTTATTGTAGTTCTAGCTTCTGTAAACTCTTCAAAAGTAGGCAGTGGGAGCAAGGGAAATAGGAAGTTATAAGACTTGATAAGCGAGGGTTCTGGTCCACATCTACTACTAACTAGCTACTTGTTCTGTGACTTTGACGTCAAAACTTAACCTCTTTAGACCTCCATGTCCACATCTGTAATTGAGGAGACCCGCATATAATTGACCACGGGGCAAATACTTCTTTAGTATGTCACCACATTCAGGAAACATTTTTCTTCTAAGAAAATACTAGAATTATTTATTATTGTGGTTTTTCTTGTAAATGAAACCCCATTTTAATGGGTTGTATTTGCTTTTACATGTGTTAAGAAGTAGTATTACTGTTTTATATTTATGTGCTTATTGTTTAGATTCTTAAAGGGAAGTTTTAAATTCTTACACATAAAATCTGATCAAAGTCTGAAAGCTTCAGCTGTTACAGACTCTTTAAGGTAGTATGTAGAGACAGTTAAAGCTGTTTAGTATAGGCGTTTAAAAATTATTTCATAGATTTACCTTCTGTATTTTTATAATACAGGCATCTGTATTCTTCCCTCTTTGTCCCTTTTCTTTTCTTGTTCTCCCCTTTCCTTTTTTTTTTAACCTGCTGTCCTTCCTGCTATTAAGGGCTGCACCCTACTCTTCTGCAGTCAGGCTGTAAGCATTTGAGAAGTTGGCCTAGGCTTGATTCGCAGATCAGGCTGTATTTGCTAGAATACAAGTCACTCATTAAAGTAGAAGAGTAGCTAAATCTGTTCCCTAATGGCATTTTCCCATACTACACACATTGGTTGTTTTTAACTTTCGTTTGAAAATTTGTTATTAATCAGAGTACTTCATAGTGTGACTTCATGAGTTTCACTGTTATGTGCTGCATGCATCTGCCACGAAATGCTGTTCACACCTGTATTTCTCCGTGGCTTATCTAGGGGTCGGGCCCGGCCTCAGGAGCAATGGTATCACTGAATTCAATGAATGTGGATGCAGTATGCGAGAAGCTGAAGCAGACAGAAGGGCTGGACCAAAGCATGCTGCCCCAGTATTGTGCGACAATCAAAAAGGTGATGTACACATTGACCTGCCGACTCGAAGCAGGGCTGAGGGCGCGGGGACGGGGTTCTGTGGACAATGAATTCTTTGTTCTTAGCTTCTCAAAGATGGATTCTAAGTTGAAATGGGAAAGCTCCAAATGGAAGCATGATTCTTACTATTTTGTGTCCTCAAATTGCTCTATTATTTCTTAGTTTATAAATGGATTAAGAGAAAGTAGCTGTATTACAGTGTTATTTTTCTTAATGTTTGTTTATTTTTGAGGGAGAGAGAGAGTGACCAAGCACGCGCCAGGGAGGGTCAGAGAGAGAGGGACACAGAATCGGATGCAGGCTCCAGGCTCCAAGCTGTCAGCACAGGGCCCAACACGGGGCTCGAACCCACACCATGAGATCATGACCTGAGCCAAGTCAGACACTTAACCAACTGAGCCACCCAGGCACCCCACAATGTTATTTTTTAAATGACCTAATATAAGTAAGAATGCCTTGATGAGAAATACAAAGCTCTAAGGAACTTCACATTTAGATAAACAATAACTCATGTGTCCAATATGCAACATAGAAATTTAAAGGCTTTTTCTGTTATGTTTTCTTTGTATTGTTTGTTTGTGACTTAATAATTTTCAGAGTAAAGCACACTTGCTTCATTTTCCTCACGTTCTCACTGTTATGTGTTAATAGGACTTAAGAGTTTGTCCCATCTGATGGACCCTCATAGGTCTGGTGTGCAAGGCTCACACGTGGGAGGAGGTCCATTCCTCTTATGTCCTGTTCTTGCTCTTCTGCCGCCACCGTGATGTTGGACAGTGACGCCTGGGATTCGGGGGAGGCTTCCCATATTCTACAAGCCTGTGTCCCCCTTAGAGTGGGTGCTTCCACTAAGTTATGCTTTTTCTTTTACTACAGTAAAGTAGAATATTAATAACAATGTTCTACATTCTTCGAATGTTTACATACTTTAAAGAAAGGCATCTAAGAAGTTTTGTAAGGAATAGTGAGCATGCAAAATGAGATACCATTTTACTAATCTTTACCTGTGTTTAGTCAGAAAGGTTTTGGATGATGTCAGTTTCCTAACAGATCTAGTTAGTGCCCTGTTTGCAAAGGCATCAAGCATTGCCTTTCCCAGATGTGAACCTGACTTTCTCCTCCAGGGCTGCTTGGGTGGCATCAGGAAAGGGTGAGGCCTCCAACTTGAATCCTGGGCAATTTTGTTTCCATCATGACAGCATTTTCTTTCCACTCAGCTCTTTATTGACAGCCGTGGGTTTTGAGGCCCATCTTAGCGCTGGTTTTTTGAGTGCTGCAAAGTGCCTTGCATTTCTGCAGCAGGCCCTCTGTCATAGGCTTGCTGTGTGCACTCATGTCTTCGCAATTAACTTGAGTGAGCAGGGGAGGGGCAGAGAGAGGGAGAGAGAATCCCAAGCAGCCTCCGCACTGTCAGCACAGAGCCCCATGCTGGGCTCCATCCCGCGAACCACGAGAGCATGACCTGAGGCGAGATCAGGAGTCAGACGCTCAACTGACCTGAGTCACCCAGGCGCCCTCATTCTATCAGTTTTAAACACAAGTACTCCATAATTTTACCACAGTTAATAAAACCAGGCTTTGTATTTTGTAAAATCAGCAAGCTATCTATTATTAATAAAGAAAATTCCATCTGTTCTTTGGGGGAAACTGGAATTACAGAGACCTAGTCATCAATGGAACAGAATAGAGAACCCAGAAATGGACCCACAAATGTATGGCCAACTGATCTTGGACAGAGCAGGAAAGGATATTCAATGGAATGAAGACAAGCTCTTCAGGAAGTGGTGCTGGGAAAACTGGACAGCAACATACAGAAAAATGAACCTTGGCCACTTTCTTACACCAGACACAAAAATAAACTCAAAATGGATGAAAGACCTAAATGTAAGACTGGAAGCCCTCAGAATCCTCGAGGAGAAAGCAGCCAAGAACCTCTTTGACCTCGGCCGCAGCAGCTCCTTACTCAACACGTCTTCAGAGGCAAGGGAAACAAAAGTAAAATGAACTATCGGGACCTCATCAACATAAAAAGCTTCTGTACAGCGAAGGAAACAGTCAGCAAAACTAAAAGGCAACCGATGGAGTGGGAGAAGATATTTGCAAATGACATATTAGAAAAAGAGTTAGTATCCAAAATCTATAAAGAACTTAGCAAGCTCCACACCCAAAAAACAAATAATCCAGTGAAGAAATGGGCAGAAGACATGAACAGACACTCCTTCCAAGAGGACACCCAGAAGGCCAACAGACACATGAAACGATGTTCAATGTGACTCCTCATCAGGGAAATACAAATCAAAACCACACTGAGATACCACCTCATGCTGGTCAGAATGGCTGACATTAACAACTCAGGCAACAACAGATGTTGGCGAGGATGCGGAGAAGGAGGAACCCTTGTGCACTGCGGGTAGGAACGCAAACTGGTGCAGCCACTCTGGAAAACAGTATGGAGGTTCCTCAAAAAATTAAAAATAGAACTAGCCTACGACCCAGCAATTGCACCACTANTCTATAAAGAACTTAGCAAGCTCCACACCCAAAAAACAAATAATCCAGTGAAGAAATGGGCAGAAGACATGAACAGACACTCCTTCCAAGAGGACACCCAGAAGGCCAACAGACACATGAAACGATGTTCAATGTGACTCCTCATCAGGGAAATACAAATCAAAACCACACTGAGATACCACCTCATGCTGGTCAGAATGGCTGACATTAACAACTCAGGCAACAACAGATGTTGGCGAGGATGCGGAGAAGGAGGAACCCTTGTGCACTGCGGGTAGGAACGCAAACTGGTGCAGCCACTCTGGAAAACAGTATGGAGGTTCCTCAAAAAATTAAAAATAGAACTAGCCTACGACCCAGCAATTGCACCACTAGGTATTTATCCAGGGGATACAGGTGTGCTGTTTCAAAGGGGCACACGCACCCCAATGTCTATAGCAGCACTATGGACAATAGCCACAGTATGGAAAGAGCCCAAATGTCCATTGATGGATGAATGGATAAAGAAGATGTATATATGTATGCAGTGGAGTATTATTTGGCAATAAAAAAGAATGAAATCTTGCCGTTTGCAGCTGTATGGATGGAACTGGAGGGTATTATGCTAAGCGACATTAGTCAGAGAAAGACAAATATCATATGACTTCACTCCTGTGAGGACTTTAAGATACAAAACAAAGGGACATAAGGGAAGGAAAGCAGAAATACTATAAAAACAGGGAGGGGAACAAAAATAAGAGACTCTTAGATATGGAGAACAGAGGGTTACTGGAGGGGTCATGGGGGGGGGTGGGCTAAATGGGGAAGGGGCATTAAGCAATCTACTCCTGAAATCATTGTTGCACTGTATGCTAACTAACTTGGATGTAAATTTAAAAAAAATAATTAAATACAAATTTTAAAAAAGAACTTAATAAATTGGGAAATTAGTGGATGGACATTTTTCATGGCTGAAGTTATCTCATGCAGCTGATAAACGATCCTGATAGAGCTTACTTCACTTAGAACTTAGTCCGTGACTGACACACTTACAAGAACAGATGTCTGTGCCCCTCCCAGAAGCTTCATTTCGTGTTCATATGTTACAAGATTAGAGGAGACGAACTCACAGTTTTGTTTATTGCTCACGACAGGGTGTAGGTAGTTTTGGAAACAGTTGGGAGGGTAAGATCTTGGGCTGGTCCCTGAGGAGTGATTGGTTTCGCTTGTGTGCGATGCCACTTGGAAGAATATGAGTGGCACGTGTTGACCAAAGTCAACTTGTTTATTATATTATTACATAGGTTAATAACCTTTTAAGGTCAATATTTTCTAGTCTGTAATGACTTTTTTAGGACTAATATAAACGTACTTGCTAATCGCTGCCGTTTCAGAATATCTCATATTTTGTGTGTTTTTATACTTGCATTTGTTTTTATCCAGGCAAACATAAATGGCCGTGTGTTAGCTCAGTGTAACATTGATGAACTGAAGAAAGAGATGAATATGAATTTTGGGGACTGGCATCTTTTTAGAAGCACAGTAAGATACTTTATACTTACAGAATTATTCACAGCACTGGCCTAAACTGCTAATTTTTCTGTATTCTCTTATGTGGAATATCCACATCAGCACGTGGTAACCTTTGTCTTTGGGGCATTTCACTTGGAAATTTGGGGAAGAAGCCACCTGCCCGCTCCCCATGCTTTCACTGACGACAGCCTTCTCTTTGACCTGCCTCCAGTCAGGCTCTCTAAGCCTCCAGGCCTCAGCCTCGATGTCTGTCCTTGTCAGGCCTGCATGGCCCAGGCTTAGCAAGGATCACGTTAAGGCAGGTTAGAAAGGACTCCCACCCGCACTATCTGATGGTCCTTGGACCTGATCAGACTCCTCATCCCCCACCACTCCCGGGATGGTATCTGACCGCCCTGGCCTGCCTTGTGGAGAATCCCGTCAAGTCAGTTTGGCCAGAATTCCCTTAACTTCTTAGCGATTTTCTACCCACCGGCTCCTACCCCACTCTTTGCTTGTCCACACTGCATTCTGGATTGAGCCCAGTGCTATCCTGAGCTCTCCTTTCCCCAGTTGCAATAGTTTCTTTCTTTCTTTCTTTTTTTTTTTTTTTCAATAGTTTCTGATAAGAGTCTGCTTTCACCACATCAGCTACTCTCTGGCTCTGGTTCTCTTTGACACACTCCAGTTGCATTCTGTTTTGTTAAATTATAACAAAAGTTAAACTGAATTTTAAACTGGATAATAACATAATGGTCAAGTTAAATTTTAAACTAAAGTAGTAATGGCATAATGGTCAGATTAGTGTATAATGTATACATGATGATTTTGTCACTCCTTATAGTGTAATTAAAGTGAAAGAGAAGCAGATAGATTTCAAATTCATTAGAAACTGACCAGAAGTCTGCTTTCTCATTTTCATTATAATAACTTCGTAATGTTTTATTTTTAAAAGTAATTTTTAAAGCTTCTAAAATGTGATTTGTCAGTGTGGATATTAATGTTCTTTTTCCTTCCGTTAAGGTTCTAGAAATGAGAAATGCGGAGAGCCAAGTGGTCCCTGAAGACTCGCGTTTACTTAGTGAGAACAGCGGCGGCCCAGTGCCTCATGGCGAGTCTGCTCGTCGCTCTTCCCACAATGAGTTGCCTCATACTGAACTTTCCAGCCAGACTCCCTACACGCTGAACTTCAGCTTTGAGGAGCTGAATACACTTGGTCTAGATGAAGGTGCCCCACGTCACAGTAATCTAAGTTGGCAGGTATTTATTAAATGTCATTTTTCATACTCCTATAGAAGTAGGGCGATATGTAATTCCCTGAGAATATCTTGGTGCATTTGTGTAGTCGTTTGGAAAATACTTAATGAGCACATCTCAGTGAACAAGACAGAGGGCTCCCTGTTTTCAAGAAACTGTACTTTTCTGAAGAGGACAGTCAGTAAAATAAAGAAAAAGTAAGATCATTTTGGAAATTGGTAAGAACTGTCAAAACCATAAACGAGGGTAACGGCCTACAGAGTAGATGGGGACTGGGCTACTTGGGGTGGGCTGGTCAGCAGAGCTTGGGCTTCACCTGCTGTGTCCTTGCTAAATTCATTACTCAGTGGCTAAGATATGTCTTTATTAGAAAATTGCCACATATTATCCCTCTGAGCAGCATAATTTGGTTTTCAGTGCATAGGCTCGGTGCATAGGGATCCTCACTCTCTTTCTGTCATCTGACGTTAGGAATGGTGAGTTCTTCCTTTGGGTGTTCGTAGCAGAGAGAGGCCAGGTCAGAGTCAGGAATAGAGAGCGAAGTGGGAGACACGAGAGATGGAATAAGGAGAAGGTAAGAAAAAGAAACTAGGGAAAGACAGAGCAGGATGCAGAAGGGAGAGGACAGGCCAGGGAGGAAAGAAAAGCAGTACGTAGCGCCACGGGAACCCGTTCGGAGAGGGAGCAGTGTTTAGGGAAAGCAGTACCTGGTAGGTCTACCATTTTTAAGAGGGATTGTTTAGTTTGGTGAAAACATTTTGTTGTTGTTGTTGTTCGTATCTTTTTATATGTGCCAGGTACCTTTTTCTTTATGCCGGGAAACCATTTTATAATCAGGTACCGACTGAGATAAAAATTCCCTTCTTTTATGAGAAGATGTGTTCACACTTGACCCTTTTGTTCCTGTGTTTCCACAACTGTGCTTCCTTTCTTTTCCCTGGAATTCCTTTTAGAATTCCTTAAGAAATCCTCCTTCTCTGCTTTTCTGTACTCGGCACTTCCTACCGTGACCTGGAGACCCATGGCCTTCTCACTAACACAGCGCCTCTCAGACTTCCCCGTAATCTCAGAGCCCCTTTGCACTTTACAAAGTTACTCAAGACCCCAGACAGCTTTTTGTCTATGTAAGTTGTATCTGTCCATATTTACCATGTTAGAAATAAAAATGGAGAAACTTTAGAAATATTTATGAATTTATTTAAAACTAAACACATGACGTGTTAACATAAATAACATTTTTATGAGAAATGACAGTATTTTCCCAAACAAAGCAAACTTTAGTGAAAAGGGATTGTTTTGCAAATCTCTTTCATGTCTGGCTCTG
>NW_027551571.1:4891856-4901191 GCF_008692635.1 Crocuta crocuta | reverse complement strand
CCCCCCCCCCCCCCCCGCTTCTGCTTCTGCACCTGCTTCTGCACTCAGTCTCTTGTGACCTCACCCGTCCCTTGTCCCTTGTCCTGGAGCCTCTGGAGGCCCCGCCGCACACTGTGGGACTGGCACTGAAGGCCGCTGGCGTCGTCCCGGGACGTTCTCTTGGGAAGAACTGTTCAGACCGCGAGGACGCCTGAGCGGGTGGGCACAGTGCATGCGGCAGGGAGAGGGGCGCTCCCCGTGTGGTCTGACTCCGCTGGGGGCCCAGCCTTCCCCAGGAGATGGGTCCTCTCCCCGCGGGAGGAAGACTCTTCGCCTTAGTTCTGCTTCTGGGCTTCAGCCTTTGCTCTTGTCCCTTCGTAGACACCGCGGTTCTTTTCCTTCTGTTTCCCTCCTCTTTCTCCTGCTCTGTGGTCTTCACTCCTCATTTACTAGCTCTTCTGAGATCGACAGCAGTTCTAATCCTGACACTTCACATTGGAAATCAAACTTTCAAAAATACCTCATTTCTCTGTTTACTAGGATCTGACTTTTGGCCTCATGGCTTCCATTTCTGTTCATTTGGATCCTGTATTTGTCTTTTGTGTTGGACCCTATGCTTTATTCCTTTTAAATTATCATTATCATTGTTTGGCATTATGAGCACATTTTCTTAGTTGAAATTTGACAGCAGCTTATGTTGTACAAGTTAGGAAACGTTCTTTTTTTAATCTCAAGAATATTTAGCAAATAATTCTTTTTTTCCTATTTTTTTTAATTCCAGTTAGCTAACATTGAGTATAATATTAGTTACGGGTGTACTCAGCACTTCCATACAACACCCGGTGCTCATCAGAGAAAGGTTCTTTTTAAGATACGTTGAGGACTTCAGCATTTTGTTCTTGAGATATACCTTAACTCTAATCTTCTTTGTCTTTCCTAAGAGGAAGTTTCATGCTATATCAATGAAGGTGATTTTTGCCTTAAATAAAAGTTAAAAGTTTAAAGTTATAAAAACAAATGCTAAGACTATTTGCTAATATAACCTTTAATTATACATTAGAATATTAATCGTAAACTAATTTTATTAAAATTTATATAAAGCTTTCTAATAACAGTAAACTTATTCATAAATTCACAGCTTTTATTAAACTGTGTTATGTAGAATTCTTTAAAAGGAATTTGGTATTTTGAGGACACTAAAAATTCTGAGTGTACATATATATTTCCTAAGTTGATATTTATGCCTTTTTTTTTTTTTTTGCTTACTTGAATTCTTAAATTTATTTTTTTCTGTCTTCACAGTCACAAACTCGCAGAACCCCAAGTCTTTCGAGTCTCAATTCCCAGGATTCCAGTATTGAAATTTCAAAGCTTACTGATAAGGTGCAGGCCGAGTATAGAGATGCGTATAGAGAATACATTGCTCAGATGTCTCAGTTAGAAGGGGGTACAGGCTCCACAACAATTAGTGGCAGGTCCTCTCCCCACAGCACATACTATCTGGGGCAGAGCGCCTCAGGGGGCTCCATTCATTCTACTCTAGAACCAGAAAAAGGGAAGGATAGCGAGCCAAAGCCAGATGATGGAAGGAAGTCATTTTTAATGAAGAGGGGAGACGTTATAGATTATTCGTCATCAGGAGTTTCCACCAATGATGCCTCCCCCTTGGATCCTATCACTGAAGAAGATGAGAAATCTGACCAGTCTGGCAGTAAGCTTCTCCCGGGCAAGAAGTCCTCAGAAAGGTCCAGTCTCTTCCAGACAGATCTGAAGCTTAAGGGAGGTGGACTGCGCTATCAGAAGCTGCCGAGTGATGAAGACGAATCGGGGACGGAAGAATCAGATAATACTCCACTGCTCAAAGATGATAAAGAGAAAAAAGTTGAAGGGAAAGTAGAGAGAGTGTCCAAGTCTCCAGAACACATGGCTGAGCCGATTAGAACCTTCATTAAAGCGAAAGAGTATTTGTCAGATGCCCTCCTTGACAAAAAGGACTCGTCCGACTCAGGGGTGAGGTCCAGTGAAAGTTCTCCCAACCACTCTCTCCACAATGAAGGGGCTGATGATTCCCAGCTTGAAAAGGCAAATCTCATCGAGCTTGAAGATGACAGCCACAGTGCCAAACGGGGAATACCGCATAGCTTGAGTGGCCTGCAAGATCCAGTCATAGCTCGCATGTCCATTTGTTCCGAAGACAAGAAAAGCCCTTCCGAGTGTAGCCTGATAGCCAGCAGCCCTGAAGAAAACTGGCCAGCCTGTCAGAAGGCCTACAATCTGAATCGAACACCCAGTACCGTCACTCTGAACAACAACAGCGCACCAGCTAACAGATCCAACCAGAATTCTGATGAGATGGGAGGAGTGAGGGAGACGCCCCAGGTCACCCTGAGGCCTGGTTCAGGTTCCGGCCCAACTGCTCTTCAGAACGAGAACCTAAAAAGCATGACACATAAGCGAGGCCAGCGTTCCAGTTACACAAGGCTCTCCAAGGACTCCGCAGAGCTCCACGCAGTGGCCTCCTCTGATACCACAGGCTTTGGGGAGGAGAGAGAAAGCATTCTTTGAGAAAAACAAGCAAAAGCAGAATAGTGTCACTATACCCCCATGCCAGAGTTGACCCGTTTATATAGTGAATCCATCCGTGCGTGTCATCTTTGTACGTTTCATTCACAAATAATTAACGAATGGGAAGGTCTTTGGTTAAAGAAACATACGCCATACAGCAGAGGAAAGTATAGGAAAGGGTAGTTCATCACTCACCCTCCACTGTGTTTGTAATTAGAAGCTTCAAAACTCACCATCACCATTGTTCTTGTACCTTTCATTGGCACACAGCCCTGTAAAATTTCTTGTGACAAGATCGAAGTATAAAGATAGGTCGGAAATATTAGATATAAAAGGTGTGATTTGCCAAAGAAAATGAACAGCTAGAGACCCCTTTTCTACAGCATTCCCTCATCAAATATTTAAAGGAAGACATGACATTAGATGAACCAGAAGCAAATTTTGCTCTTAGAGGGTAAAAGATAAGAATTTTTAGGTTATGCAGTAGCCCAGAGACTAAAGGTAAATGCTCTATAAATTGAGAACCAGTGTTCGGTATAATAGACAAATTGCTTAACAAGGGCTTTAAAAATCAATAAGAAGCTGAATAAACAGTGCTCAAAATAGAGCCCCAGTGAGGAGACCTTTCTGAGCTGCTAGGAGAGTGGCCTGCAGGGAGGAGCCAGGAACCCTCGCCTCCAAATCCCAGACCTAGCCACAAGCACCATCCACCTGCTTGAGAACTCACGCTGGCCTTTTCTGGGAGTCTTTTCAGTTGTGTGCCCAGCTCTGCTGAGCCTAGCAGCAGAGAAACATGAATTCCTTCTCTGGAGAATCAGGCAGGCATGGGTAATAATAGGCACTAATAAATATTCATGGAACGAGAGAATGGGGAAATAATTACATCAGAAAGGTCAGTGTCGCTTGACAAATGACAAGGAAATATTTAATTAGGTAAAACTAAATGATTGCCTTCTCTACCAGGGCAGAGCGTATCTGTCTACTTCATCTATTCCTCAATTAGCATGCTAATCCCAGGGGAGGACCAGAAGAAAGGATATACTTCTTTAAAAAGTTTAAAAATGTAACAAAGCAAGGGTAAAAAAGCAGGTAAAACTGGTTAGACTTTCCATTTATTGTTAGCAGGGTTTAAGAGAATGATCACATTTAAGTATCAGACAGATGAGAAATTGACCTTGTCATCATGCATTGAATTTTTTTCTTGTTGTTTTCACCTAGCTTATTTATGGAGAATTAATTTTGGCGGTATATCCTCAGTCACAGATCAGAGCATAGATCGTAGGTGTGCAGCTGCTCAAACTTAGTGTTACACTCGTGATGGTTTTCACTGAATAGATTTTTATTAATATGCTGAATAAATTATTTAGTTGGCCAGTCACTGCATTAAGTAGTTGCTGTTTGGGGGTTTCATTGCCTTGATGTTGGAGTATAATCTAACATTTTCTTAAGGTGTGTATTTGGCATGGTAAAAACTTTAACAAATGTTTTTTAACCAGTTTTAAAAAGGCAGGCTGTTATTGACATTATATATTGAAATGTTAACATTTTAGTATTTATAGTGTTTATTCGTTTGCAATATTGTATAATTAGTAATTATTTCAGAGGCAACATTTTGTTCCTTTTCCAGTGAGTAGATACAGCCTAATATCACTGTGGTACATTCTTTACACTGTTTGTGAAGTTACTACTAGAGTGTTAAGTGTACCAGTAGATTTAGAAGACAATAAAAAAAATTGCATGTTATTCTGACTCATGAATTTTTATTCACCACAGTGATGGTTCACATTTTGAATACAAATAAAAGAGTAATGTGTATGTTTTGTCGCATGTGTGGAAAGTTTGTTAAAGGCGTTCAGGTTCATGGTGCAGTCATACAGCTGTTAGACACCTGAGCTTCCCTCCCCCAGGAGTCTTATGAAGAGCATGGCTCTTAGGTCCCTATGCCTGAACCGTGCTGTACCGAAGCACTCACGCCCGGTAGCACAGCTGTGTCCCGTGCATGTCTGTAGTTACCAGACGTAGGTGGTCCAGGTCCTGGGAGGACGTCAATTTCATTATTCTATGAGCATTATGGAAAAGCTTTCTTTTTCATACTGTTAACAGAAATTGACAGACCAGATGGGTTATTGAATCACACCATCATTCCTTTGTGTGTGTGTGTGTGTGTGTGTGTGTGTGTGTGTCTATTTATAAGATATAGCTCAGTCTGATTCTCACATATGCAAAGCCCTGCTTTAAGCTGGCTGGAAAATGATAAGAAAATTGGTGTTTTTATGTTGCTTGTCCCTTCGATCCTGCATCATTTAGAGTTTTACCATATTTTATAAACTACCTTCACTCTAAGCCATGGATATCTCTGTTCACGTAGCAGAACACGAAGGCAGATCATTCACCTTGGACGTGTGGAGTGGTGTGCAGGGGCGGAGCCCTTGTGCAGGAGACCAGAAATGGAAGCAAGCTATTGCTCTCTGTCAGTACACTTTTTACAGTGCTGAGCGTTTAAGGGTCAGCTCCCAAATTCTGGGAAATTGAAGCATTTGGAACTGAACGAGCGTTTCCAAAATTGACAAAATCTGTCTTTGTGTTCTCTTTTACTTATGTGAGTTTTAGATAGCAGTCAATACTTTTTGTCGACCAGCCAAATAATTTTAGAAATTTATTTACTAAAATTCTCAACTTGAGAACTCTCTTTGATCATTTGCATGTCACAGTGCTACAGTAAGATGTATTGGTAATCGTGATCTTTTTTTTCTTACAAATACTAACCATTAGAAAATATTGTTTGAGTGAAATGAAGGTATTTTTCTGGCTAAAATACTAATCGTAAAAGGTTTTTTTGGGTTATACCAGGAATTCTCAGCCTATTTAGAAGTATCTTAGAATTTTGAAATCTCTGAATTCCTGGCTCACTCTTGAAGTAATCAACAGACCTGCCCAGAAAAGAGAGAACCGGAGAGCATGATTTCCCTTTACTTTACGGATGGGTGACGTTGAGGGAAAAGCAGGGAAAGGGGAAGGTGCGATAAAGTCAGCTTCCTTGGCAAACACTTGCGGCTGAACCCCTCCGCTCCTTTGTTCCCCACCTGCCCTTCTACAAATATGCTGACACGTGGCAGGAGGGAGAAACAGACGGGGAACCTTCTTGCTCGGGGTAGGGCTGAGGGGGGCGGGCTACTGGAAGTGCTTGCGGTTTTAATCTCCAGATTGTGGTGCCCCTACCATCTCCCTACCGCATAATTTCAGGCAGAGGCCACAATTGTGCCAATTAATTGGAAAGCAGAAATTTATATATAACAGTGAGCCCACACTGGATGGTCTTTTAATGGTTCCTCACTTCAGAAAGGTTGAGAATCCTTGGTTGAGACTAATTAACTAGAAAGAGAAGCTAAAATCTTACATGATTTTAAACCCTTTCATGTCTAGGAAGAAAATGCTGCCCTTGAGATAGATACATCTTCAGAGGATCCAATTTAAACTAAGGTATGTAAAAAAAAAAAAAAAAATTAGTTTTCAAATTCAGCTAGTGTTAAGCCAGTGGTTGCCAACAATTCTCACCAGTTAGAGAATTTATATTCTTCCTGCTTTAAGAAACCGAGTTAAGTAAGTAACCTCTGAAGCCATCGCTGGAAAGTGAGTCATACCCCCTACATGGCCAAGGCTTTTTTACGTAAAATTACTAGTAAAGCACAGCCTGGGTTGACACCATCATGATGCGCTGTGCCCACCTTGGTCTCACTTGGGCGGAGAGGACTTCCTGAGTGGAGCTTGGGTGGCTCATATGATTAGCTCCATCCTGAATTTCCAGTTACAGCGAGGCATTAAGAAAATAAAGAATTTATAAGAATAAAAGGGTGCATGGAGATGGAAGAGATTATTCCGAGATTCTTATTAGAAGTCAATAAAAATGTCAATGATTGTATCTCACTGGGGTGAAGACAGAAGTTGGAAAGAACATGAATTACGTAAAACTGTACAGTAAAGGCAATGTGCTTGCTTTAAAGCACACAGAGTATCCCGAATGTGCCTGTGGAGTATGATCTGAGGCGAAATCTAGTTTTTGTAGTGCTCTTTAGTGATAGACATCAGGAGTCCTGTCTCAGTTTTGCTGAGATTTAATGAAACATGAAATAATACATTCAACTGAACTATTAAAACTGGAATAAATGAAAATTTTAAGAAAGAATATGGCACAATATGCTCCATATTCAAATTGAGAAGCCGTTTGAAATAATTAAGATCGCCTCAATTACCCACTATCATTCTCTAATCCTAACATAGAACTTGTACTTATTTACCTTGTTTTCTTTCAAGGCAACAGGGGTCTAGATCTTAGTACCCTGCCCGTAGACCATTTCTCGTGACAATTCGGTTAGCTTCTCACAGTCGGCTCCTCAACCAAACATAATGGGGTAAAGAAGACACCACGGATTACCACTCCGTAATCCTGCTACCCTGTCGCTGGAGAAGAGAGATGGGCTCACCTCTACCAGTTTTCTTTGTTCCCAGTAGTTGTAAAATCTGAAGTAGTTTTAATGAAGTGTTCCGTTTATACAATTTTAGATAAAAGCCCAAATGTATAGCAAAAAGCATGTAAATGAATTCAACGTAACCTAACATTTCATGTCTTGTAGCATCTTCTTGGTCAAGTATCTAATAAAAAGTTAGACTGTTATTCTCAAAATTACAGCTCCTGACACTAGTACTTTTTTAGCTATGTTTCTGAGAATCCGTACACAGCATATTGTTACAGTTAATGCACATTAAAGTCTCTGTATTTTGAGTTCTTTGCATTTTTCTTCCTCTACCTTTTGCCCAAGTTCTTTTCACTCTTTTTTTGGTCTTAAGTTTTCTTTTTTGTTTTTGTTTTTTACATTCTTCTATATTCATCCTATTTTACCATAAAGCATTCCTTAGAGCAGCAGATTGGGAAAGACCCTCGACTCCTTTTAGACCAAATCTTGGCTTTCAGCCAGCGGACATTCAGTCAGCACTTGGCAAGTGAGTGAATAAAGTCTACCGTGAACTGGAAGAGCCTGTCCACACATCCTAGACTGGGTCTTAAATACACCAAACTAGGAGAACCTGGGCGGCCCAGTCGGTTGAGCGTCTGGCTTCGGCTCAGGTCATGATCTCACGGTTTGTGGATATGAGCCCCGCGTCGGGCTCTCTGCTGTCAGCTCGGAGCCTGCTTTGGATCCTCTGTCTCCCTCTCTCTGTCCCTCCCGCCCCCTCTCTCAAAAATAAATAAACATAAACGTTTTTAAAACCTGAATTGGAAATGCTTTTACGCTGTGGCTCATGCCAAGGTCCTGGCAGGCCCCACCCTCCCCATCACTTTATGCCGCCTGCTACCCGTCTGGCCCCTAAGCTTTCCTGTTTGTGACTCTGGGAGTCTGTCAGGCTTTGTTAAAGTCTCCCAGGGAAGGAGCTCCACGGCCCATCTCAGTGAGCGCCATCCCTTTAAAGTGCTAGGCTGCGTGCTCCATGCGAATGTATTTTTAATCCTCTCAAGCCCTTTGTTTAGACCTCGGTGGAGATGCCCATCGTATAAATGAACATAATTGTGGAGTCAGATTAAAATGCTTCACTCTACATTTTACTCTAGGACGTTGGAAATATTTCCAGGTGTGACTCAGCACGCACATGTTTTCTCTGACCCCCGTGGGGCTCATCATTATAATGAGGACCTTCTATGAGGGCCGTTCCCAGAGAATCTGGTCTGTAGGTTTACCCACCTGCAGCTGGGTCTTCCTGCCTTTCTTCCAGGAGGATTATTTACCATGTGCCCCGGCCACCCCTCTTCGCTCTCTGCTGTGTCTCTGTCTCCGGTGGGCCACTGTAAGTGTGACCAACACTGAGCGTGTTATTCTGGGATCCTATCTGGAATACTTCATACACGAGCCGGCCACCATGTGTTGTTTGAAGATTTCTTTAGTAACTGAGGTAGACAAAACTGTAACAACCCCCAAATCTCACTGACTCAATACAGTTGAGGTTTATTTCTTATTCCTATGACAGTTCACTGTCACCTAAGTTGGCATAAAGCCCTTCATCTGTGGCTTCACCCGGCTCCAAGGCTTCAGAGTCCTCTGTCCATCTCGCACATTCCTTGGACACACGGGAGCAGAGGAGGGGGAGGACCACACGCCTGAGTAAGCTCCGTCCAGGCCAGGAGGTGGTGGTGTAGGCGTACTTGCATTGGCCTTCCTAAGTCACGTGCTAGCGCCCAGCCGCAAGGGAGGCTGGGAGTCAGGTGAGCTGTGTGCCCTGCAGGAAAAGCCAACGTTTCAGTGAGCACGTAGGAGTCTTTGCACGTGAGATACTTGATGTGGATTATCTGTGGCAGATTAAACACTGTGACTCATCTTGTTTTCAACGTTAACAGCAGTCAGTTCTTTTTGTTGACATCTCTTTTAAATTTTACTTTGTATGTGGTTTTCCTTCTGGTAGAGAAGTCTGTTAAAATCATAACACCTCACCTAGAAGGATTTTAGGGGCGGGTGGTTTTCAGTTGGCCAGTTCTTTCTATGCCTCCAAGAAATGTAATAGATTTGTAACGTGGAGCGGATTGCAGGGAGAATTAAGCAAGGTTGCAAATGGAAAAAGAATAGTCTCACAACTGCCCTAGAATGCTGTCTACCCAAAGACTCTTCAGGTCATCCAGAATCTGCCCGACTTTCTGTTGCTAGAAATTCTTTGAACTTTCTTCCTCCTGGCTCAGGGCCACAGCAACCCCTGGTGGCTTTTCCTTCTCCCTGAGATGTGGCAGGAGGGGGTGCTGGGAGCCCCCC
>NW_027551571.1:4867799-4891781 GCF_008692635.1 Crocuta crocuta | reverse complement strand
CCCACCCCACACACACCCCTTCCCCAGGCTGGGCCTGGTAGTTGCCAGAAGCCAGGCCCCTGTTAGCAACTACTCCTCATTGGGAACATAGAGCCCCCACCCTTAGAAGTCAGTGGAAAATTAGACTTTAGGGCCACAATTTTGTTTTCAAACAAACCCTTCTGTAGCCTAACTCTGTTGACCACTTTACAGTTTTTTCCCATCAGCATTTCATCGATCCTAAGATGCACTTTTTTTCACATTGTGACCTTTCCGAACCATCTTCACAACCAACAGCATCAATGGCAGCATCGTTCCTTAATGTTTCCTAAGGTAACGACACCTCCTCCCGTTGACAAGGTTTTGTTTGGATTGATAAAACACGATATTATTTTAATATATGGCATGGTCATGTTTAAATGCACTTTAAGCCATAGCACTGGGCTGGTGATGACTTATATGTCACCGACCTCTGGAAGTCAACATTTATGTTGAATATTTGTGTTATCAGTCACTACTCAGCCTGTATTCATTCTAGATATTTAAAGTATTGTTATGCATTTATTAAAATAACTTACATTTATTGAGTACACATTATGCACCTGACAATGTTCTAAGAGCTCGACACGTATTAACTGATTTAATCCTCACAACAACTTCATAAAGTAATTACTATTATTCTCAATTTGCACATGAGAAACTGAGTGACAGAGAGACGCAGGTCACACAGCAATGAGGTGCTGGGTCTGGGATCCAAACCCCGGCAAGGTGGCTCTAGAAGGCTCACTCTTCGGGCTACATTTATCTTTATTGTTCTTTAGTTAGTGAGGGATGGGCCACTTCCTACATTTTCCAAGAGAGATCTTAATTTAGCTTTATTTGCTGTGTGTCATCATTGTCTATTTGTTTTATTTTTTTAAATGTTTTTATTTTTTTTGAGAGAGACAGAGAGAGACTGAGAGTGGGGGAGGGGCAGAGAAAGAAGGAGACACAGAATCCAAAGCAGGCTCCAGGCTCTGAGCTGTCAGCCCAGAACCCAACACAGGGCTCGAACCCATGAACTGTGAGATCATGACCTCGAACCCATGAACCGTGAGATCATGACCTGAGCTGAAGTCAGATGCTTAACCTACTGAGCCACCTAGGCGCCCCTCTTTATTTGTTTTTAAAATAGGGTTTGAGGTCTCTCAAACAGCTGTTTTATTTCAGAAAGATAGAGATAGAAAAAAAAAATCTATAGTCTTGTAAATTACATTTATAGAGAAAAAAATTTTAACATCAAACATCTTTGTTCCTACTAAATATTTTGGAACAATGTTGGATTTTTGGTTAAAAATTTATTAACTTAAAAAAAATCTTTTATTCCGGTATATTGATGGATTAGACCACTACATTAAAGTTTTGCACGTAATGTTGAACATATTCATTCTATTTTCAGTCTTACTGTGATATGGCTTTCTAATGCTTGCTCTTCTATATGTCTATTGTCAGTATTCTGTATTCGATTATAATCCTAAAGCCTACAATATGTATTTTTCTTTATATCCTATTATTGAACAGAATTAATGCTTAATAAATGTCAATAGATAAGTAATATATGTCTATTTAAAAATCATTATTAATGCAGTAGAGTTTTTTTCACTGATTCTAGTCACTGCTTCCTTTTTTTAAAATTAATTTATTTTTGAGAAAGAGGGTACAACCGGGGAGGGGCAGAGAAATGGAGAGAGAGAGAACCCCAAGCAGGCTCTACACTGTCCGTGCAGAGCCTGACGCAGGGCTCGAATTCATCAATCGTAAGATCATGAAGATCACAGCAGCTGAAGTCGGACGTTTCACCAGCCGAGCCACCCAGGCGCCCCTGGTCACTGCCCCTGAGAAGAGAAGACAGGAGACTAGGCAGTGCTGGACTCTGGTCCTGAGACTAGGCAAGAAGCCAGTAGACACCAGGGACATCGGGCAGCCAGTGGTTTGAGGTGGGGGCAGGTGACAATCTAGGTCCAGGTCATGATCTGCCTAATAATTTGAGTGCTTCGTGGAGTCAGGTGCTGTTAAAAGTACTTCACACGGGCAGCTCCTTATTCTAACCAGCTGATGAAGTAGATACTATTATTATCCCCCGTTAACAGACATGGAGACTGAAATGCAGGAAGTTATAACCTTTACATAAGCATACATGCACTATATTTTTATATCAGTTCCTTAAAACACTGGCATTATTATTATTATTATCTTTGCTTTGGAGAAAATTGAAGATTTGGGGGCTTGAGATCCATCCCACCTCCGACCCCCCACCCCCAGTCACCCAGCAAGCAAAGAGAACAAAAGCACCAAGTCTGGTCTTCCGACAGATCTGGTGATTTTCCCATCACACAGCACACACGCAGCCTGCTTCTCTTCCCCCAGTGCCCGCGCTGGGCCCCGCGTGCGCCCCTGACGCTTCTGCTGTCCATGCTCCCTCGTCGTAGAAAACGGTAGTGGAGAGTAGTAATCATGTCTGAGTCTTCATGCTCAGCTGCATGAGTCCCAGGTTTTCCACAGAAGCTCTGCGTCCTTCCTCCCCACTGTTCCCCTGACCCGGGGCCGCCTGGGTGCTAGGCAGTCACGTGCTCCAGATCTGCAGGCCATCCCGGACCTTCTGACCCTCGCGTGTCTCAGAACGAATCCCCCGTCTGGCTACACCATCCTCCCAGACAGGATCTTCTGAGCTGAACTCTGTCCACTTGGCATACACGACGAGCGTGAAATATTTAAACGTGTGTGTGTGTGTGAGCACCCACACACTTGCACACAAACGCATGTGCTTGTATTAAAATTCTACCTTACAAGAGAGCTACTTTGATTACACCCATTGCCAAATTGGTGGGTTGGCTGGACAGTCCATCACAGGTGAAGACACAGAACTGAGTCGCAGGGCTTGAGTTATAGGCCCAGCTCTGCTGTTTATCAGATGGCCATTTCTTTGTCCACCTTAGCGGCTTCATCTACCAAAAACATAAATGATGGAGGAATTGGTCACTGGTGCTACGTCCCCAGAGCTTATCATGTGTCAGTCACTTGCAAACATTAGTTCTCTGATCTTGGCAATAATATTGAGGGACGGATATTTTCCCTCCATTACAAACAGGGGAACTAGAGCTGAGAGAAGTTAAAAACTTCGCCCAGTGCCTTGTGATGTGTGAGAGCAGAAATTTGAGTTCCGGTCTGACACCAAAGCCAATGACTGTACCCCGGCCACCCCTCCGCCTGTCCGAGGCTGTGCGTGCACGCGGCCACGCAGCACACAGACTGCAAACGCTGTGGTGGTTTGGTCTAGCTCCCTCGTGTTCACTGATGGGGAAATTATAAAGCGATCCTGTTATTATAGGCGTTTCTGTGCTGCGCAGAACGGTGGGCTTGCGCTCACTTTCAGCTTCTTTTATCTCTCTCTCTCCTTTATCTGTGCCATACCCAAGTGCCGCTGACTGGGTGGCTTGCAGTCAACCGAAATTTGTGTCTCGGTTCTGGGGCTGAAGTCCAAGATCACGGTGCCAGCCTGGTCAGGTCCTGGCAGAGCCCTCTTGGGGCTTGCAGACGCCGACTGCGCCTTGCTATCCTCTTACGGTAGAGAGTCGGGGAGGAAGTGACCTCTCTTGTGACTTTTATGAGGGCACAAACCCCATCCTACGGGTTTTATGCATTCTGGTCATAAAATCTTCCTCTGGACCATCTTCTGGCTAGTAGAGCCCGCTTTTTGTCATTAGACCTCGTGAGTGCTGACCAGTGTTCACCACGGGCAGAAACTGTCTCCCGCCTTCCTGCTATCGGGTCCTACTGACTTCCGGCGTGCGGTCAGTGCTGGTGCCAGAAGTTTCCAGCACCTGCCTCTGCACCTGAGATGGAAGGTCAGCCCTCCTAGGCCGGCGGATGGATTTATCTGCCCCCCACCCCCACCCCCCACCCCCAGGGGAAAGATGGTGTGGTCCCAGCGATGTGGGCTCCAGCCAGACTTAGGTCCGGAAAGTGTCTCATCGTGGACTCACTCCCCAGTCAGGATCCGTCCTGCATCTGGTCGCTCATCGCTGGAAACAAGGTGATCTTTCCTCCAGGACCTGCAGGCACGATTCCAACTTCAAAGCAGCCAATGTATCTTCCAGAAGTAGAGCTCCAGCCTCTCGTGCCTTCCAGGAGGATGGGGGATGGGGCTGAAGGTTCCATGCTTCTAATCGTGGCTTGGTCCTTCTGGTGACCAGCCCCATTCCGCGGCCATCCAGGAGCCTACCGAGAGTCACCTCGTTAGAACAAGATGCTCCTCTCCCCCAGGAAATTCCAGGGGATTTAGGAGCTCTGTCAGAACTGGGTCAAAGATCAAATATATATGTTTCTCATTATGCTACAGTAATAAAGCAAAGTCAACGTAGCCACAATGAGGTTAAGAAATAGAAACTGTCAATATCTTTGAAGCTTTTTGTGTGTCTCTTCTGGAAGTCCCCCCAAAGTACTATTCCTTTGCTTGAAGTCTCCCCTCCTGGCTCAGCTTTACAGCTTTACCACTTAGTATGTCTCCTGGAACCATTTTATCTGCTTTTGATCTCATAGAAATAAAATTGTGCAGGGGCGCCTGGGTGGCTGAGTCGGTTAAGTCTCTGACTTTGGCTTAAGTCTTGATCTCTCAGTCTATGGGTTCAAGCCCCGCATCAGTCTCTGTGCTGACAGCACAGAACCCACTTCGGCTTCTGTGTCTCCCTCTCTCCCTGCCCCTCCCCCACCTGTGCTCTGTCTCTCAAAAATAAATAAATGTTAAAAAATTTTAAAAAGAAATAAAATCATGCATAGTATATGTATGTGATTTGCTTATGTATGACTATTTTGATCTCCTATAAATAAAATCATTGTTAGTATTCACCCTTGACTTGCTTTTTTCGTTGAACGGTGTGGGGTTTTTCTCTACTGCCGTCCATAGTTATAATTCACTAATTGTTATTGAAGAATAGTATTCTATTATATAAGCACTGAAAACTTATTGGATTATCTTATTGGATATTGGATTGTTTCCAATTTTATTGCAATGTTTGTGTTTCTCCCCCCTCCTCGTATACATGTGCAAGAGTCCGGGCTTTTTATGTGCAAATATTTAAAAAAAAACATGTATTTTTGTAATGAGAAGAATACCGCAAACAGAAAAGACTCTTCTATGTTTATTATATCTCTAAACCTCCCTGGGGTAAGTCTATGTCCAGACTAGTGACAATCATGAGCTCTTAACAAGGATATCAGGAGCAGGGAGCAAATGACAGCCCAAGAAACTGCCAGTTGGAAATAGATCAACACTGGGACCTTCCGTCTTGGAAGGAGGCAAGGGGCAAGGCGCTGTGAGCCAAGCCATTGGCCTTGTGATAGGTGTGACCAGGAGAGCGTGCGTGTGCCCCACACGCCCCGCAGTCCCAGACCTCCACTTCCTCCAGCATCAGAGGAACCGTCCGCCCACACGCGGGCGGTCCCCCCCCATGCAGGCGGGCTAACACAGAACTCAGCACTGTCCCCCAAGCCCACTTTCCCTGCCGTGGTTTCCTCCTTGTCATTTGTGCTGTAATTATCTCCTTCCTCGGGCTCAGACATTGAGTTATCTTTGCCGCCTGTGTCTCCCATTCCCTCACCCCATCAGTCACCAAGCTCTTAGCTGTTCTCTGTAGTGTCTCTCCAGACTGTCCCTTTAGGGTCCCTTCACCTGGAATCTAGCCCCCACCATACCCTGCCTCCCACACCTTCCCTTCGTCATTACAGTCTGCACACAAATACCGACGGGGCCTCGGAAAACACGGAGTTCATCATTTTCTGCTCAACAGCGGCGATGCGTCTCCTGCCACCCAAGTATCCAATTCTAGTGAGCCTCCATGGACGCTCAGGGCCCCTCGAAGCATGGCCCCGACTTACTCCTGTGCAAATCAGCCTCTCAGCTAAGTGTCGGCCACTTTCCTGGATTTTCCTGAGGATTGTAAAGAGCTGCACAAAACTAAACTCACAGGCGGCCCTTATTTTTGTGGGTTTGTCCACCCTCCGTCCCATTCAAGTGCCTGCCCTTCTCTTCCTCACAAGCCGAAATGCTCTACCTTCTCGACACAGTATCTCCTATTGAAGTGCAGTTGTTTGGAGTTTCCCTTAAAACTCAGACACTTTTCACAATCCAAGAGCGTGTTCGTTTGTGCCTCCCTGTATGCAGCCCCCACCGGGACATTCGTCAAACTCGCAACTTGGTGTTTAGCAAATTAACAGTGTTTATTACTGAAGGAGCTGCAATAAATGGAAAAATGATTGAATCTCAAAAATCTTAGATAAATTTGATGAATGATAGATGATTAGGAATGCCATCTTCTTACTTATGGAAGCGGAAGAGTCCTGAGCTTAACCACACACAGAAGCATGAAGCTCTCCAAAGAAACCTGAAAAGATTTAAGTCTAACACCCTTAATTTGCAGATTAAAAAATCAGATTCGGAGTGTTTTCCCAGCACGTCGTGACTTGTTTCGACTTGCAGTGGCATCGATCTCTATATTGTCTAAACCAGTCTTGTTCTAATAGCCTTAACGCATGGAGGAATGCATCACAATGCATTGGCCTAAAAAGAATAGGCCATTAGTTGGAGTGAAGAAAATCCGCCAACATGTGAAGTCAATCTTTCATGTAAAATGTAAACACATAACGAGAGATCTGATTGGACATAAATGACATCAAAGGCGAGACTGTGACCCTGAAAATTAAACCAGGTATAGATGACGGTCGAGGATTGCCCAAGTGAACAGGGAGGCCGTGACATGGTCATGTTAGAGGCGAGAGCTGTGATTCTAGCACGGGGACCGTGCCAGGAGAAGAGTCAGCTTTTGAGAGTGTGTTCTGAAGAGTCAACAAGTCACGTGTTCTGAAGGGCAACTTGAACACAAGGTAAGACTTTAAAAAGATCTGTACCACGCATTTGAATGACAAGAGGAGAAAGCAACGGCTTCGCATTTGTTCCGGTCATTCAAAGGAAACTGGACAAAAATAGCCATGGGTTTGAGGAAAACAGTAATTGGTTATGAGAGATGGTATTTTCTGCTTGACCCAGAAACAAAATGTCAAAGTTTGCCCTGGAAAATTACAACATTCCCGATATCCCCCCAAAGCACACACGTCAAAATCGAAAATCAAGAGCAAGCTGCTTTGCCTCTCTGCCATCCATGGGATCGTTCAAACTGGAAGTCAAAAGTCCATCCATCCCGTCACACACACANTGACATGGTCATGTTAGAGGCGAGAGCTGTGATTCTAGCACGGGGACCGTGCCAGGAGAAGAGTCAGCTTTTGAGAGTGTGTTCTGAAGAGTCAACAAGTCACGTGTTCTGAAGGGCAACTTGAACACAAGGTAAGACTTTAAAAAGATCTGTACCACGCATTTGAATGACAAGAGGAGAAAGCAACGGCTTCGCATTTGTTCCGGTCATTCAAAGGAAACTGGACAAAAATAGCCATGGGTTTGAGGAAAACAGTAATTGGTTATGAGAGATGGTATTTTCTGCTTGACCCAGAAACAAAATGTCAAAGTTTGCCCTGGAAAATTACAACATTCCCGATATCCCCCCAAAGCACACACGTCAAAATCGAAAATCAAGAGCAAGCTGCTTTGCCTCTCTGCCATCCATGGGATCGTTCAAACTGGAAGTCAAAAGTCCATCCATCCCGCCACACACACACACACACACACACACACACACACACACACACACACACATGCTGAGGGTCCGCGGGCTGCTTCACAAAGCGGAGAGCTGAACGGAATCCGTTGGGTTTCACCACATACAGGACCCAGCCAAACAGTTTCTGACCAAAATCTGTCACCGAATGTCTCTGACTTCAGCCTTTCCCTGGATGTTTGTGGAAGGCTGGTTATGTGAGGATGTTAGCAAGTATTACACTAAAAACTGGATTTGTGGTCCAATGAGTTTCGAAAAACCCAATCGAATGGGTTCCTTTGTTACATAATTTATTAAACCTTACAATGTATATTTGGAAACTTCCAGAAGACGGAACGGCATGCAGTCTCTTCCAAATATATCCTTCCCCAGGCCCTTTTTCCCTTGAGCAGGGTGCAGGACTGTATTCTGTAGAACATCCTGTAAAGAGCCTTTATTCACTGAGGCCTTTCCTCCAAATGCCTTTTGGAAACTTCAATAAAGCAAATCTGTCACTGAGCTTATTCAAAAAATTATGCTGCTCCTGTGGAAATGACTTCCGGCCAAGGCTCGTCTTTGGAGCATAAGACATTTGTTTGGGTGAGTCTAAGTCCTTGGGCACCAGATGAGAAAGAGCACGATCACGGGCAGTTCTTTCCTCGCCGTCCTGACGCATCAGCTTGCGAGGACAGGAGCCCAGGAAGGGGGAGACGCGGTGAGTGAGTTCAACACAGACTGCAGTCTCAGGGCAGGGAGACAAGCTGTCTCCCATGTTTGGCCTGAAGAGAAGGGAGCGGGTGTGCCGGTGGGGGTGGGATCCAAAGGCGCCCACAGGTCCTGTAAGCTCCGGGTCGCCCCCTAGAGGCGGAGGTTGAAAGTGGATGAGTAACGGAAGGCCAGGTGACCCTCTTCCCGTCACCATCACCATCGAAAGCCCTCCCTTCCTCCTTTCAGTCTCCCAGGACATTCTCTGGGGAAATGCTCAAGCCAAGTGATTTCCAATTCTTTGCTACCAATAACACGGAAGCTAGATGTAACCGGGTTGTCATGGTATAGAATACTAAAAATAAAGTTTGAGAGTGAATTGCTATGCAATTTCTAGCATTGAACTTGGAAAGGGTTGAAAGAATCAGTGACATTGCTCTATCAAAACCGCTTCCAATTCCATCTACTTATTTATGTGAGTGAGGTTTCTTGGCACTTAAATCTATACAAATACAAACAGGGATTAAAATTCATGTTGAACTCTGGCTCACTCTGTACAATAGTAATATTCATCCGTGAGTACTTAAAATAACTGAAAACTGGTTTTACCCATCGTGTTAAGGGATGTATTTTCTGTAAAATATTATCTTGATGTTTATAAAGATTTTTAAGCATTGAGGAGTGTTTTATAATAACTGGGAACAAAAACACTTGGAATTTCAATATGTAAGTGCATACATATATTCTTTTTTTCAGAAAGGCATAATGGGATGAGGAATGATTTTCAAATGCAAACATATATTAGGATAAAACTCTGTGGGGAAAGTGGAACAGAGACATTAGTCCAAGGAGAAAAACCATGTGAAAATTTTGATCCTGAAGAAGACATGAATCTTGTATTCAAACATGGACGATCATGGCTGTCAAACTGTGTTGATATTCCAGTGGATGTACTCAAGAGAACAATATAGTAATTTTGTGTGAAAATTTTATTCTACAGCCATTTGAACATATAACAAAAATTTTAGATACCAACTTAAAAAAATGTGGGCAGATACATGATTTTTCAGTCCTTGAGGGAGGTTACATGAACAAATATATTTGAAGCTTATAATTCTTTCTTTTTGTCTTTAAAAAATTTTTTAGTTTATTTTTTGAGCGAGAGAGAGGAGGGGAAAGGGAGAGAGAGAGGGAAAGAGAGAATTCCAAGCAGGCTCTGCACCATCAGAACACAGCCCGATGTGGGGCTCGAGCACAGGAACCTTGAGATCATGACCTGAGCTGAAATCAAGAGTCAGACACCCAACTAAACCCACCCAGGCGCCCCTGAAACGTATATGTCCTACTTTGTCAGCCCATGTGCAGATAATCAATTGCTATGCAGGAAATCGCCCCAAACTGAATGACATAAGCAATATTTATATGTTATGTCATATATATATACGTGTATATATGTGTGTGTGTGTGTGTGTGTGTGTGTGTTCTTACAGCTGCAGGGCTGATTGGGCTCAGCCAGGTGTCCTTACTCAGGGTCTTACGTGCAGCTGTGGTCAGATGGTGGTGGGGGCGCGTCTCAGAGGTTTTCTCGCTCACATGTCTGTTGGGTGACAGATGTGGTGTCAGCTGGGATGGCAGTCATCACGGCAATAGGTCTCTGTCAGCTGCTTGGGCTTCTTCACAACATGGCAGATGCATTCTTCTGAGACTGAGGGAGGACGGGAAAGAGAGAGAGAGAGAGAGAGAGAGGAGCAGGTGGAAGTTGTGCGACCTTCTATGAACGAGCCTCGGAATTCACAGAGCATCTCTTCCTTTGCGTTCACAAAGTCCAGCCCAGGCTCAAGGGCAGAAGACAGACCCCACTGTTTGTTGCTGGAGCGGCAAGTTTCTAGAAGAAAAGAGCATGTGGGACCAGAAATATTTCACAGCATTTTCGGAAAACACAAACTGCCACAGATCACTATGGGGACCAGGAAGACACACACTGTCCTGTGACACCCCCCTGGCAGAAAACAGATGGATCCGCCAGGCGCATCCTGACCTGATTTTAGGGCAGGAGGATTCTAGATCGTGCGCGTGCTGGAGCTGAACGGGTCCGTTGCTTTGTTTCTGGTGACACCGGCAGCCAGTTAGTGCAGGGGCCTGCCTGTACCCCCCAGGGAGTGGAGGCACCGGGTGAGACGCCCACCTTCTGCTTCTCTTCCACGGCCTCGACCTCAGCTCCGTGTTTCACGAGGCCCCCGTGAGGTTCCTGGGGCAGGAGCCCGTCCTGTCCCCCGGGTGAAACTATTTGAAATCAAGTCGATATTTTCCTTCAACATTGAAGCTTTCAACGTACTTTCAGTGTGTAACTGCGTCCATTTATCCCCCCAGGATGATTTTCACTTAGTCGGAAAATGTCAGTTAAAATTTACACCCTCACTATAGTGAAAAAAGATGTAAAAAATAGAAATGGCTTTCTTTTCAGACACTGTCACCATCTCTCTCTTGCATATGGCTTCCAGCAAGAGGGTTGTGTGTGTGTGTGTGTGTGTGTGTGTGTGTGTGGTTTCTTTCCTTCTATCTCCCTGATGATTTGGCTATGGAGTCTCAGAAAACTTGGGCCCTTGCCTGTAACTAAGAATGTAAAGGCCTTACACTGAAAATGTGGAAGTGTATAAAAAATCTTCAATATATATACTATTTTCAGATTGCATATCAACATAACATTTAGGATTCAAGTCGCCTATCTTTATCTATGTAGATGCTACATCAGAACTACCACCTTCCTATGTATAAGTGGGTGGAAACGGCCCAAGAGGCGCTTTCAACATTTCCAGAACTTCGATCTTTCTCTGCTTCACTACGTGAAGGGCGTCCCTTTCTATGATGGGACCGAGAACACTCTCCGTTGTGTATGTTTCCAGTAATTAAACTATTTCCTCCTGGGCAAGCTGCATCCGTAGCACAGCCGGGTGGGGCAGGCGGCGGGAAGAGCGTCTCAGTTTGATCCTCGGCTATTCTACCTCGCCATCCCATGTATTGTTAGAGTCATCATTTCAAGTCCAAAACCATTTAGCAGTATGGTTTTATATCTACTTACCTAATCTTTCAGATATGCCAAAATTCTCTCTGCCATTGTGGAAGTGGAAATATTATTTACCGCGTCAGCCCACAGTTCTATTTCTGACTGGGTATTCAATCAGCTGGGAGTATTATTTGGGAAAAGGAACATGATCTAATGAGTTAGGATGTTCTATGATGTGTGCTTACTTAATATGCTATTTTCTTCTGTGGTTCAAAAAGCCGAGTTAATTGCAGTCTGGTTAATAAGTTTGAAATATATTGGCTATAGCTGAGAAAGACACATATAGACCGTTGACTTCGAGACATCTCAGCAGCTGGAGAAAATGCCAGCATAATTCCTAAATTGAGAGTTTTAGTGACAAAGCAAGATATGCCTGAGGAGTCACACAGCCAGAATTATCCCTGCCATTTCCACCAAATGTTTCCAAAGAGCTTCTAAAATGGTACCTGCGGTGAGGAGTTAGCCATTTTCCACTTGTAGGACCTATGGATTACGGCTCCTGCTCAGGTTCTGAAATCTCTTGATTTTCGCCGGCAGCACAGGACTCGGGACACTCAGCCGGTCTGATCCCACCCCACCCCACACCTCAAGGTGTCTAATCAAAAGAGCTTGTGTAGCCAATTTCCAGGTTGGCCTCAGTCATTGCCCGCTCCTGGTGCCTATCCCTCACGCCCCACGCCCTTGCGGTCCCTCCCATCGTACCAGCGCTGGGCTGTAGGACCCATCATGCTGCTGTGTCACTTCTGAGCTTTTGGCTTGGACATTCTCTCTCTGTCTCAGTCTGGAGAAGCTGGCTGCCACGGTGTGAGCAGCCCCATGGAGAAGCCCATGTGTCAAGGAACTTAAGACCTTCGGCCAACAGCTGGTGAGGAACAGAGGCCAGAAGCAAGCACGTGAGTGAGTCCGAAGCGGATTCCCCAACACAGTTAAGCCTTGAGGTGAGAAACTCTGAGTCAGAGCCACCCAAGTAAGCCATTCCCGATTCCTGACCGCAGAAGCTGTGCAAGGTAATACATATTTGTTGTCTTAAGCTACTAAGTTTTGGGGTACTTTGTTATGCAGCAATATAGAGCTAGTGCATTAACTAAAATTCTGTCTTATCTCTTCTTTTTAAAAAAAAATTTTTAAATGTTTATTTTTGAGAGAGACCGTGTGAGCAGGGGAGGGGCAGAGAGAGAGGGAGACACAGAATCCGAAGCAGCTCCAGGCTCTGAGCTGTCAGCACAGAGCACGATGTGACTTGAAATCACGAACCGTGAGATCATGACCTGAGCTGAAGTTGGATGCTTAGCCGACTGAGCCACCCAGGCGCCCTTAAAATTCTATTTTAAATCCAAGACTTGGTGAGCCTGCGGTGTCTCGCCTCTGAGCGCTGTGGATTTCAAGTCGTACAGGAGAGGACATGGGGAGCAGGAGCTCAGTGTACCAGTCAGGTCCAGTCCTAAACTTTAGCAGAAAGAATAAAACTGTTAACTAGGTGTCAAGTACTGACTCAGTCACTGAAAACAGCAAAAGAAAATAGCAATCAGGTATCACAGAGGTCGTCACTGCAGGAAACATCTCCGCGCTTGGGTCAAGGACACACAATGGCAGGCTGGAATTATTCACTCTCAGAAGCTCTAAGGAGGGGGTGACACTCACTGGTGCGGGGGTCTCTGAGCTGGAGGAGGGTGCCCTGGGCCTGGCCCCCAGATCCCCTGAGGACCAGGTGCTGCTCTCTGGGGCTGGAGTCAGCGAAGGGAGGGGGTTGGGCGGCTCTCCAGGTGTTGAGAAGCTGCTAACAGCATCCAGGTGCTGCTCTGGGAAGGCTGAGTGCACGAGTGCTGGGCGTGGCTTCCGGGAGCAGCTCCCACACCTGCAGGGGCCCTCCCTCACACCCACCTGCAGGGGCCCTCCCTCACCCCCACACCTGCAGGGGCCCTCCCTCACCCCCACCTGCAGGGGCCCTCCCTCACCCCCACACCTGCAAGGGCCCTCTCTCTCCCCTCCCACACCTGCAGGGGCCCTCCATCACCTCCCACACCTGCAGGGGCCCTCTCTCTCCCGTCCCACACCTGCAGGTGCCCTCTCTCTCCCCCACACCTGCAGGGGCCCTCCATCACCTCCCACACCTGCAGGGGCCCTCTCTCTCCCGTCCCACACCTGCAGGTGCCCTCTCTCTCCCCCACACCTGCAGGGGCCCTCCATCACCTCCCACACCTGCAGGGGCCCTCTCTCTCCCGTCCCACACCTGCAGGTGCCCTCTCTCTCCCCCACACCTGCAGGGGCCCTCCATCACCTCCCACACCTGCAGGGGCCCTCCCTCACCCCCCACACCTGCAGGGGCCCTCCCTCACCCCTACATCTGCAGGGGCCCTCCATCACCCCCCACACCTGCAGGGGCCCTCTCTCTCCCCCACACACCTGCAGGTGCCATCTCTCTCCCCCCAACACCTGCAGGGGCCCTCCCTCACCCCCACACCTGCAGGTGCCCTCCCTCATCCCCCACACCTGCAGGGGCCCTCCCTCACCCCCCACACCTGCAGGGGCCCCCTCTCTCACCCCCACACCTGCAGGTGATCTCCCTCAACCCCCACACCTGCAGGGGCCCTCTCTCTCACCCCCACACCTGCAGGTGCCCTCCCTCACCCCCCACACCTGCAGGGGCCCTCTCTCTCCCCCACACCTGCAGGGGCCCTCCCTCACCCCTCACACCTGCAGGGGCCCTCCCTCACCTGCTATGGGCCATCCTAACCCAGAGGCCACCATTCTGCAGAGCCTCCAGACCACAAAGCTGAGCAGGTGGGGTGGGCTTGGAGCCCAGAGACTGCAACCTCATCCCTGGCTCACCTTGCAGCCTATACTTTATTTCTCTTCATAGCACTTACCCCCTCGTCTATGATGGAATTTACTTGCATAGGATCCATGTCTTGCTGCTGGGACTCAGGCCACCGGGCAGGGGCCCGCGTCTGGTTTGCTGTGTCCCCGGCATTCAGAACCATGTCTGGCACACAGGTGGCATTTGATAAATGTGGATGAATAAATGTAACCCCTTTGACACAACAGAGATTGTTCCCTGGAAAGAAGTGTCTCCTGTGTTTGGAAGATGCAGTGTGGTTCTCACGGACGAAAGCACCTGGGTGAAAACCAGTACAACCTGCCCTGCTGCGTAGCCCTGTCCTTGTGTGGGTTGGAATTGCTTTCTCATCAAATGGAGTTCTCAGGGATAGCCGGTTCCTACGTTTTTCGGGATGATTCTCAGCCGCAAAACCAGGGCCTTACAAGCCTGTTCCGAAATTTCTTTCCTAGTCAAGACATTTTTAAATTGGATTCACTCAACTGGTATGGATTACATTTAAATTTGAGATTTTGTTTGTTTGTTTGTTTGCTCCTTTAAATATTTTGCTTTAGGGGATCAAAGTTTTAGTTAGCGTTTTCGGAATATTTTTTCCCCTGGTAGGCTTTGGCAAATTCCGGTAAAATCAGAACATTAAGAATGGCCTTCCCTTTTCCTTGCTTGAAGAATTTCTAGAGGACTTTCTGAGACATAAAAGTCTGAAGGAATGTGTGAGTTTCTAAGGACTTTCTTCCAGAACCAATGGAACTTATTTAGAAGACCCTATTTTAAAATACACCGTATAGCACTGTTTCTAGGTGAAAACTTACTCAAACCCAAGACCATATTCTAAGAGGAAGGCATAATTGTATATGCAGAAATACACATACTGTCTTCCTCTGCCCATGACCGTGGGGAGGAGAGAGAGGACCCTGGCCGTTTCTGGGCCTCGTAGACTTTTTCTTCGCTGCCTGTCGGTGAGTCTTATGATAGGTGTCCTGCACGAAGAGCAGTGTCTCTGAAGTGGGGACAAAGGCAGCTCAGCCAGGTGACGAAGGAGAGTTCAGTTGCGCTACAGGCCAAGGTTAAGGTAAATCCCGAGGGAGGGAACATGGATGTGGAGCATCGTGGCAGGAGGGCAGAGACTTTGGAGAAGGGAAAGGAAGGCCCTGTGCCAGAGTTCGGGTGCGCTGAGTCTAACTCATGGCTCCTGAGCGTCTCCAATACAGAGGACAGCGCTGTGCCCAGCACTCAGCAGGGACACTGGCAGCATTCTGCTGTGTCTGTGTCACCTGCTTACTCCCCTTTCCTTTCTCTGGAGTATTTTAAAACAAATACTAGACACCTCACCTGTAAATATGGCAGTGCGCATCTTCAAGGGCATCCTATGAAACATAATACCAATTCCACACCTAACCCGACTAATTCTTTAACATCATCCAATGCCCGGCGTTCATTCACATTTCTCCCAGTGTCTGAAACAATCTCCTGTTTAGAGTTGAGGAAGCTGAACAAGATTCGCTCATTGCACTTGGCTGTTAAATCTCCTCGGTTGTCTTCATTGAGGACAGCTCTTCCCCCGTCCTTCCCACAAGCCCTGCTTTAATGTCACTGCCGTGTAGACAAAGGCGGGTCAGTCGCCCTGAGGACGTCCCTGTTCTGGGCTTCTGTCCGCTACCTTGTGATATCATTTCAGCCGCTCCCCGCTGTTTCCCATAGATGAGAAGGTTAGATCTGAAGGCTTTATATTACTTCAGGTTGGGTTATTTAAAAAATTGTTTTCCTACAAACTGTTTCACGAGTGATGCTGTGTACTTCTGACTGTGACACACCAGGAAGCATCACCTGGTCCATCGTCTGGATGTTCAGTGACTGACTGACCCAGGGTTTCGAGCAATCATTTCCTTATAGACAGCCGGGTCATTTCATTATCAGCCCCCCCATCAATCTTTCACCTGATGATCTCGCTCAACATGGATAACCATGGTCTCAATCGGCAACTACATAATCACATGTTGCAGTCCTTGCGTTCGCTGGGATGGGGGCGGGGGGGCGGGGGAGATGGGCAGCAAAATGGCGGTTCGCTCATTTTGTCTTTCTCTTACGGGCTTCTGACATACAGCTTGTATTGGGAAGGCAGGGTGAATGCTTTTCAATTTCCCTTTAGTTTTAAAGTGAGTTGGTGCCCTGGAATCCTCCGTGGGGACCCAAAGAGTTTTATTCTATTTTTGTTTCCTCTTTATTTGTGTTTATCTTTATTATTTCCTAGACAGGGTATCAGCCCTTTCTCCAAGTAACACTGCTTACTTCGAGGGGTTAGTGGTATCGGAGAACACAAATTGGTTTTAAGGGGGTGCCTTAAACTTTAAGGGATAACTTATTGCCAAGTTATCATTGCTTCTAGGCATTTTCAGTGGAAGTCTAGAAAAATATTTTTTTTCTTAAATAGTGTATTGTCAAGTCGGTTCCCATATAACACCCAGAAAAATATTTTTTAAGAGAAGAAGTGAATTTAAGTTGAAATTTTCAGTTCAAATATAAGAGTTCTGGGCTTTTACTTCTTTAACTTTTACTGGTATCCAACTTCTCTGACACTGAAAAGAGATGAAGCATAATTATTATTGTTTTGCTTTTCTTACTATATATAGTTACCAGTTTAAAGATAACAATATCAAGATTACTACTAACAATAAGACAACTAAGTGAACTTTATGGTTTATTTGCAGCTTTTTTTAAAAAAATGTTTGTTTATTTGAGAGAGAGAGAGAGTGAGCAAGAGGCCAGAGGAGAGGCCAGAGGGAGAGAGAGAATCCCAAGCAGGGTCCACTCCTAGTGGGGAGTCCCACTTGGGGCTCGATCCCACTACCCTGGGGTCATGACCTGAACCGAAATCAAGAGTTGGACTCTTAACTGCCTGAGCCACCCAGGTGCCCCCTCTTTGTAGCTCTTTTTGTCCTTAGAAGATCTCTACTGGGCATGTTGAGTAAAACTTCTGTCTTCTAGTCAGCTGGGATCATTCTTTTCTTGGTATGGGCGTATCACCAACTTGAGATACGATTAGACACACGTGTTCTACTTTTAAAATTGTGTATATTGCTTTTTTCTTTAATAAAAACATTTACATTACAGTCAAAACTATATGACAAGATACATTTAGAAACGTCACATCCCTCCCCTCCCCCCGCCAACCATCAACAGCCATTTCAATTGGTTTTCGGATCATCCTCTCATTATTGCTCTACAAATATAGACAAACATGAATCTCTATGTGTATAGTATGCTTTCGTTCAGACACAACACATAGCCCGTTCCACACACTGCACGATGCTCTCTCCACTCGGCATTATACCCTGGAAAACACACACCAGTGTACAGAGCTCTCCCTGCACAGGCCGCCTCCTGGATGTGCTCTAGAATTTCCAGCCAACCCCCTACTGGTGGACCCTTAAGTTGTTTCCAATCATTTGCTATTAAAAATAATGCCAGGGGCGCCTGGGTGGCTCGGTCAGTTAAGTGTCCGGCTTCAGCTCAGGTTATGATCTCACGGTTTGTGGGTTCGAGCCCCGCGTCAGGCTCTGTGCTGACAGCTCGAAGCCTGGACCCTGCTTCGGATTCTGTGTCTCCCTCTCTCTCTGCTCCTTCCTTGCTCACGCCCCGTCTCTCTCAAAAACAAATAAGCATTAAAATTTTTTTTTAAATGCCAAATGTATTAACTTGGAGCACAGACCAGTTCATATTTTGCAGGTGTAACTTTGGGGCAGATTCCTTGGGTGGGACAGCTGGGTGAAAACGTGAATGTGTGCATGATTTTCCAAGCTGGCGTCCAGTTTCCCTGTACGTGGGCTGTACCATTTTTTCATGGACAATGGACAAGACTGTTCCCCCAACCCCCAGTCTTGTTAACAGAGCGCGTGGTCATTTTTGCACTTTCGTCCATCTGCCAGGTCAGAACTGGTATCTCCCATGGATTCCATTTGCTCTTAGCTCCCTACGAATGGAATGGACCATCTATTTGTATGTGTAAAGGCCACTCTTTCTCTTGTGTTGGTGGACTTGTTCTTTTTGATATTTAGGACATATGTGTGTGTGGCATGTTAGCTTGACTAAAGGCTTGTGTAAGGTTTAGACGTGTCTAACGTTAAAGTTCAAGTTGCCTGTTGGCTGTGATGCACACCCTTCCGTTGCCATGACCTTCAGTAGAGAGTGCCTTATGTGCTGGGACTTTCCCATCGCGTCCTTGATTTCATCTCTGTGAGATCTCTATCTCTCTGTGCTGTATTCTTGGTTATTTCTTCAGATCCATCTCCGAGTTCAGGAATTCTCTCTCTAGTAGCTTAAACATTTTTGTGTGCATGCGGTAAAAATACACATAAAAGGCACCATCATAATTGTTTTTAAGTGTGCGGTTCGGCAGTATTAAGGACATTCATATTGTTGTGCACCCATCACCACCATCCAGAGCCCTTCTCCCCCTCCCCTTCCTCCTCCTCCCCTCCCCCAGCCCCTGGCAGCCTCCCCTCTATTTTCTGTCTCTGTGATTTTGACAGTCTAAGTACTGTGGATAAATGGAATCACACAGTATTTGTCTTTCTGTGACTGGCTTAGTTCACGTAGCATAATATCCTCAAGGCTCATCCTATAGCAGATGTTGGAATTTCCTTTCTTCTTGACGCTAATATTTCCCTGTATGTATATACCACACGTGGCTTAGCCACTCAATCTGCTGACGGACACACGCGTTGCTTCCATGCTTTAGCCGTTGTGGATAATGCTACCATGGATATGGACGTCAAAAAATCTCTTTGAGACCCTGCCTCCATTCTTTTGGGTACATCCCAGAAGTGGAATCGCTGGAGCATATGGTAAATCTATTTTTTAATTTTTCTGAGGCGATGCCGTACTTACTGTTTTCCACGGCGGCTATATTATCTTACATTCTTGCTAACAGCGGGCCAGAGTTCTAACTCCCCACAGCCTCCCAACACCTGTTATTTTCTGCTTTTTTCTTTCTTTGTGATAGTAGCCATCCTAATGGGCATGAAATGTCATTATGATCTTGATCTGCATTTCCCTAAGGTTTAGTGATGTTGAGCATCGTTTCATGTTTTATTGGCCATACCTAGGTCTTCTTTGGAGAAATGCTTATTCAAGCCTTTGCCTATTTTTGAAGTGGGCTGTTTGTCTGTATGTTGTTTTTAGGAGCCCTCCGTATATGCTGGCTATTAATCCCTTATCCCTATGACTGGCAAAGATCTTCTCCCGTTCTGTAGGCGGTCTTTTCACTCTCTTGATGGTGTCCAGTGAGGCACGGTTGTAAATTTTCACAAAGTCCAATTTGTCTGTTTTTATTTTTGTTGCCTGTGCCTTTGCTGTCATCTCCCAAAAAATCATTGCCAATTCCAAAGTCGTGAGCTGATGCCATGTTTTCTTCTAAGACTTTTATAGTTTTTGCCATTACGCTTAGGTCTTGGATGCATCTTGAGTTAATTTTTGTATATGGTGTTAAAGAAGGATCGAACTTCGTTCTTGCACATGTGGATGTCCAGTTTGTTGAAAAGACCAGCCCTTCTCTATTGAGTGGTCTTGGCATCCTTGTCGAAAATCCTTTGACCAGATATGTGAGGGTTTAGTTCTGGGTTCTCTAGTCTGTCCCACTCGTCAATATGTTTGACCTTCTACCAGTCCTACCACACTGTTCTGAATGCTGTAGCTCTGTAGTAAGTTTTGAAATCAGGAACTGTAAGTTCTCCAACTTTGTTCTTCTTTTTCAAGATAGCTTTTGCTGTTCAGGGTCCCTTAAGATCCCCTCTAAACTGTAGGATGAATTTTTCTACTTCTGCAGAAGATACCACTGAGGTGTTTGCCCCGAATCTGTGGCTTGGGTGGTATTGCGATTTTAACAATATTAAAGTCTCCATTTCATGCGTGTGGGATGTCTTTTCATTTATACATGTCTTCTTTAATTTCTTTCTGCAATGTTTTACACTTTTCATTGTACAAGTCTTCCACTTCCTCGGCTAAATCAATTCCTAAGTATTTAATCATTTTGATGCTATTGTAAATGGGATTGTTTTCTTAACTTCCTTTTCAGATTGTTTGCTGTTAGCATATAGAAAAGCTCCAGTCGTTTTAAATCTGGGTTTTAATCTTCCACTGAGTTTTCAATTTCAGTAACTGTACCTTGTGATGTTCTTGTGTTTTTAATTCGTTCTTCGATTGCTTTTCTTCAATCATTATAGTTACCCTCATCTTCGAGCCTAGGTAGTTCGGTTTCTAATCTTTGTCTTCATTGCATCTACTGAATCTTTCTTTCACCGAAAATTGGTTTTCAGTAGTACATAGAGGTTTTAGGTTTTAATTGTAAACTTACTTTTAGCAAAAGCCATTAAACAGGAGAAGCTTGTGTGGCGGGTAAGGGGGGGCTTCTCTCCCTGGAGGAGTTTTCCATTTGCTCCTGCCACCCCAGGGGCATCGCCAGACAGGAACCATTTTTACGTTAATGTATCAGCTTTAGGGGCGCCTGGGTGGCTTCGTCGGTTAAGCGGCTGACTTTGGCTTAGGTCATGATCTCGGGGTTCGTGGGTTCGAGCCCCGCGTCGGGCTCTGTGCTGACTGCCAGCTCGGAGCCTGGAGCCTGTTTCGGATTCTGTGTCTCCCTCTCTCTCTGCCCCTCCCCCACTCATGTTCTGTCTCTCTCTGTGTCTCAAAAATAAATAAACTATAAAAAAAATTTTTCTCGGACAAACTGGGTCCTATGAATTTAAATCTCCATTCCCCCTGAGGGCAGATCTGTGGCTCTGAATTTTCAAGGGAGGTGTTTCTTTCCCCTCCTGAGCTCAGGCTGACAGGCGGCCCCAAGATCCTCCAGGACGCGAGGGTGATTTTGTTTTTAGTCTACACACTGACACGGCAGGCCTTCAAGAGCCGTCTCCGTGCCAATGTCCTGCTTCCCGCGGGAGTGACACCTTGCCTCCAATTTCTGCGGGGTCAGTGCCCCTGTGCCGGGCTTGGTACCCCCACCCAGGAACTGCCACCAGACCTGGCATTCGTTTTAATAGCAAATGACTGGAGACAACCGAAACGCGCCGGTGCTCAGCTCTCTGTCCACACGTCCCTGCAGACTTCCCTGGCTCCCGCCACCTGTGTCCTCCTCCGAGTAACCACTTCGCGGTTGGCACTAAACCAAATACCTGTTCGGCTTCTCGACAAATGTTGCCTCTGTCTCAGATGATCTTTATGAGGAAACAGACGTTCAAGACCTTGGCAGAACCATCACCCGGGAAAGACACTCAGAGCCCGGAGGAGCCCTTCGGGCAGCAGAGGGCATCAGGGATCGGAGGGGTGTGTGGGGAGCCAGGCTAGCAGGGCCCTGGGTCACCCTGGAGCTGCGCCCCCACAGTGTGGAAAGCCCCATAAACAATTATGCTTGAACATCAGCAAAAAAGCTCCAGGAAACAGGTGCTTAGTGACTACAGGTTACTATTTCCTAGTGACGTCTACATCGTTGTCCTCAGAGCCCCTTCACCATTCGAGTAAAATATTGGACCCAGTCTGTCCACTGACTGCTGTGCGCCCTTGGCGGCTGCCTTCACGTCTCTGAGTACAGCTTCTGTAGAATGGAGGGCACACGTTTGCCTACCTTGGCGATTTATCCATGGCTTTGAGAACTAAAATGAAATGTACACTGACCTCACATTTTATTGTTTGAGGTTAGTGTGACCTTGATTCCAAAACCAGATAAGGGCAAAAGAAACCACAGGCTCTATCTGATTCTCGAAAATTCCAAGTAAAATATTGGCTAACAGAATCCGACAGTGTGTATAATAAGTAATCATATGTCATGTGCAAGTAGGGTTTCTTCCAGAATAAAGGCAAGGCTGGCTCACATCAGAAAAATCAGTGTAAGACACTAGAGAAAAATAGTATCAATAAATAGAATAAACACATTTTACCAAATTCATTCCCAAATTGTGATTCAAAATCCAGCCTCCCCAAACAAACAAACAAAAACACAGCTAACAATTAAAGGGTTCTTCCTAAAATTGATCAAGACTATCTAACACCACAAAATCCTGAGCTGGGTCATGCATCACGGACAAAGTCTGACTTATTTTCATTACGATCTGGAATACGACACGGATGCTCCTTCCTTTCAACCCCTAGTTCTTAAACGCAACACTGGAGGTCGTCATTGAGGTAACTCAGAAAAAATAAAAATACGTGTAAAGATTTAAGGAAAAGAGAAGCGAAAACACTCTGGCTTTCATTTGACCTCACAACTCACGTTTCTCCACAACCCAGTTGTAATCTCTTTGATCCTGGGGGGTCGTGTCTGATACTTTTCTTAAGATCCGAGACAGGACCTAGTGCAGAGTTGGCAGTAGATACTAATTTGCAAAAGGGGATCCTATCTAAGTTGCGAAGTAAGAAGAAACCACAGTGGCAACGACCGTACACGTGTTAGCGAGGCACCCTTTCGTGGTAATTCCTTTTCAAAAGGCAGTTTCTCCATGGTTTTCTCCCCTGAAGCCCGGAGTGGGGTGATCGACCCCCTGAGCCTCCGGGCGCCCGAAAACCCCGCTCGCGAGCGCCTTCCCCGCGCCGGCCAGCAGGTGGCGCCCGACCTCCACCGGCCGGACCGCGACGAGCGGCCAGAGGCGCCGCCTTTCCTGGACGGCGCTGCGGCTCCGGGTCGTCGTCCCAACGCTGCAGGCGGTCCCCGGCTTCCAGGGACGCCGCAGGTGCTCGAGAGCCCCGCCCCGCCCGCACGGCTTCCGCGGCACAGCCCGCGACCCCCTGCACAGGGCCCGCCGTCGGGGTCTGATCCCCGCGACCCTCCGAGCAGACCGTGCGCGGGTCGCCGAGGCCGGGACCGGCCCGAAGCCGGGGTCTGAGCCCCACCCTGTGGTCCCGGGAGGAAGGGACGCGGCGGGGGAGGGCGGGCGCCCCGCACGGAGCGGCCCGGGGACAGGTGGCCAGACGGCGGGTGACGGGGCTGNGTTTGCGAATTTTTGCTTGCATATGAATTTTAAACACGCTTCCGCGTCAACTACCTGTTTTCAAGCAGGACCCAAAAGCTGCCAGGTGAGGGCTACGGCGGAAACGGCGCGCTGGTGCGTTTTCTGCGACTTAAAAGGCCTCTCTCCCTCCTCCCCCCTCCCCAGGGCAGTCCAGGGGTGCAGTCAAGGGTGAAGGGCGATTTAACGGCCACCTGTCTTGGAAGGTGGGCCCCGCCCAAGGCCCGTCTCCCGGAGGCTGGGCGAGCTACAGGGGGCGGAGGCCCAGGGGACGCTGGCGGAGGCCGGAGCGCTCGGGGCCCTGTTGCAGCCTGAATTCCGACGGGCAACAGCCCCTGGGGGCAAACCGTTAACGCCCGGGGGTCTTTCTGCCCTTCCCCTGAATCTTTTAAGTCCGGTCCTGAACTCTGAACTTTTCCCTTCTGATTAACAGCCTCACATACTCCAAAAGTAGCTTAACACCTACTCAGACAAGCAGCCCTTGCAGACTGCGTAGTTTGAATGATCGGCCTGCTAGGAGTCACTGCCACAGCAGCTCCTTGGTTTGAAACTCAGCTCCAAGGCACAGAACTAATACTTCCGTGCAGGACGAAGACAAACTAGTGTGGACAGCCTCCCCGGCCCGCTCAGCTCTCTTAAAACACACTAGCTCTGTGTCCCCAAGTGCTGGCACTGCGCGCATACGAGTCCCAAGGCTTGGGGGGGGGTGGGGGGTGG
>NW_027551571.1:4867343-4867644 GCF_008692635.1 Crocuta crocuta | reverse complement strand
CAGAGAGAGAGAGAGAGATCTTAAAAACCATTCAGAATTCAGTTACTGACTTCAGACATGTTTATTATAATCTTATACAGTCTACATAAATTTGAACTTGTATTTATTTGGGTTCAGTTATAACATAGCATAATAAAAATCGAAGCACTGGTCCTCTGAAATAAAGCAGGCAATCACCATTCAATAAACACACGATTTATTTTGTATAAAAGGGTTAAGTTTACAACTAAACTTTTATAAAAAGTTTAGCATGAATAAGTACATCATTACACTTTGTATGCAGAAATAGACATCTCTGCCA
>NW_027551571.1:4865000-4867196 GCF_008692635.1 Crocuta crocuta | reverse complement strand
TCACAAAGTTTTACTCAATATATATATATATTTATATATAAATATATACACAGCATTCAGTAGGCTTGCGTCAAAAAGGTAATTTCTGACCAAAAGACTTCATTTAAGTAACTGAATACTGGATCCTTCTGGTATTCACGCTCCACCTTTGAAAAAAGGCAAAGTCTGCTTAAATTGGGAAATTCCTTGTGGTTTTAGACATTTTCGCTCCCCATGGTGGGAATAGTATATAAAGAAAACCTTCCAACTGCAGAAAGGGCATTTAAAAGTCTTTTTCATAAATAACTAATATCACAGTCCAGGTCAGAGAACACCCTGGGGAAGATGATCATTTTTAGTTTTCCTTCCATTTTTTTTTTTTTTAAAGGTCCATTCAACTTTGTTGTTCTCCTCGTGAAATGGTTGAAAAATAAGAAGTTCGGCGCCTTAAAAGATCCTGTGGATTTGTTGTTGTGCAAAGAAAAGAAAAGTCATGACCACCTGCAAAAGATTGGGGGAGAGGCATGTTTTAGGAGCAGGGATCTTAAGGGCAGAGGCGGGCAGACTGGCGCCAGGAGGAAGCCGCAGTTTGAACATTTAACCACCAAACACTCAAAGATTGGGCAAACCCTGGCGTCCAGATGCAACACACACACACACACACACTGGGCCTGGGCGGCGAAAATGAAACATGAAAATCGCAGAGACTCCAGGGAAAACAACTTCCCGACGCGATCTCCTAGCGGCATCTCCAGCTGCAGCGCTGCCGGGCGCCAGTCTGCGTCTTGGAACAATTATTTGATTGAAAACAGCCCTTTGGTGAGCAGATAGGGAAGTCGGCATCCCACATCACAGGGCCGGAGGCCCCGGGAAGCCGGCTACGTCGTAGGGAAAGGAGGCGCTCTCTGGAATTTGCGGGAGAAGATTGATGACGCGGAGGCCAGTGCCTCGCGGCGCCGGGGCACCGGGAAGACGGCCGGGCGTGCAGGGGCGGCAGGAGCCNAGGAAAATGTCCTGCGATCTGGAGTAATCCGGGCTGGAAGCCGCTTCACAGCTCGTATGCACAGGCAGCGTACTACGTGCAATACACCCGAAGCACACATTCGTTTACTAAATCCCCAGTGTTGCAGATACACACACAAATGGAAAAAAAAAAAAAAACCCACAACACACACACGCACACACANACGTGCAATACACCCGAAGCACACATTCGTTTACTAAATCCCCAGTGTTGCAGATACACACACAAATGGAAAAAAAAAAAAAAACCCACAACACGCGCACGCACACACACTCCGAGAGGCGGTGTCCGGACGGAGGCACACGCGAACACTCACCGTTTTTTCAGCCACAGAGCGCTTTGCTGTCATTTGACATGAACTCGGACGGGAATTCAGACGCCTGCGAGAGAACGGGGATAAAAGGCGATGTTAGACAATCTTGGGGAGAAAGGGCCCCCCTTTTTTTTTTTTTTTCCAAAGTAGTCCACAGAACAGCAAGTTTCACGGAACACGTTTAGGCTACAATTCCGAATCACAGACCAATGCATTAACGTGTCAGAACTCATCAGCGATTTCACGCACGACTCCATCTACGGAAGATTTTTTTAAAAGTTAATTGGCTCGTCGGCAAGTCACCGTCTCGAAGAGGGGTCCGCGGGCGGCAGCCCAGGCGGGGACGGGGGTGCGCGGGGGCGCCGGGACCGGGTCTCACCTGCAAGGACAGGATGCTGATGTCCGTGTTGAGGGTGGTCAGCGGCGTCCGGGCCGCCTGGCTCTGCCCGGGCCGCTGGTGGTGCAGGCTGACGATGCTGGGGTGCGAGTCCAGGGCGAGCTGCAGGTCCAGGATGTAGTCGATGACGTGCTGCAGGATTTCCATCTTGCTCACCTTCTTGTTCTGCGGGATGCTCGGCACCAGCTCCTTGAGCTTGGAGTAGCAGTCGTTCATGTTGTAGAGCAGGCTCATCGGGTCGTCCACCGGGGTCTTGCTCCGGGAGATGCCCAGGCTGTGGTCCGAAAGGCTGTTCTTCCTCACGGACCTCACCGGACTGAAGGCTTTCATGCTGACCGCGCGGGGACGGAGACGCCGGGAGGGAGCGGGCTGCCCAGGAGCTCAGGCCGCCGCCGCCTGCGGAGCTTCCTGCGCTCGGCACCGGGCTCGGCTCAGAATGAAGCCGGGAGCCTGGCGGGGCGGCTTTTATCCGCACTCGCCGGG
>NW_027551571.1:4864700-4864891 GCF_008692635.1 Crocuta crocuta | reverse complement strand
CCGCACTCGCCGGGGGCGCACGCTCCGGGCTCCCTGCGCCCCCATTGGTGGAAGGCGGCACGTCCATCAGGCCTCGCGGGCGCTCCCATTGGCGGGCGCGGGCGCGGGGCGAGCGCTCGGTCCTTCCGCGTTCGCAGCCAATCCCCGCGGCGTGGGCGGGGCGGGCGCGAGCCCAGCTGGGGTGGGGAATA
>NW_027551571.1:4850846-4864670 GCF_008692635.1 Crocuta crocuta | reverse complement strand
GAGGCTGCACCGTCGCCCCGGCGTGTCCCCGGGCCGAGCCGTCCACACCCGGGGGGTTGCAGCAGCCACGGCGACACCCGCAAGTCTGCACCGCAGAGGGAAGGCCACCGTGCACCGCGACCCACGGAATGTCCCCGGAGAGAGAGCACTGCTGGAGAAAGTGAGAACGCAAATGAGTCTGCCGTTGACGAGAGACGTGTGTGGAGTTCGGTCTCTGCAGATCAGGCTGAGCTATGTCACAACAAAACAAAGCAAAACAAAACAAAAAGCACCCACGCGCGCCCTCAACGACGGGCTTAGTGTGGGATCCTGCAACTCGCAGCGACACGGGAGGCATTACTGTAAACTCCGTAAAATGAGTACTTCTGGGAAACCGTGTTGACCGCTGAGGAGCTCTGAGAGGCAGGACACTTCCAGGGTTCCTTTTCTAGAACAGGCAGGGCCATTATAATGATCCTATTAATCGGAAATCATTAGGAACATTTGCATCGTGAAGCTGTATTTGCATACACTGCCCTGAGAGGCTGCCGGTCTGTGCCTTGCAGTGTGGGTGGCAAAGTGATGTGATTAATTACGCACAGATCCTGATTTCTCGTGCCACATTCCAGCACTTAACAGTATTTTTAAAGTTTTGCGAAAGGTAGGTGGCCCTAGCCGTTGACCGAGGTCTTCACAGTAAAAACCACGGTCATGTATGAGGTTTGAAATCTTTTCAGCCCAAGTACTGGGTGCAGCTTCAGGGCCCCCCCTTCCCCCCCGTAAATCTTTAAGAAGTTATTCCTGCACTCTAAAGTTTGCAGCTTATTTAAATACTTTTCAGTATTTAATTCTAGCTTAACTGAGAACTACAGTAAATTAGTTGTGTTTTGAAAATCGTATTTCCCTACAAGACCAGCAACCAGAAAACCTGAGAAAGATGTAATATTTCTAAGTATCTTGTTTACTTTTTCTCTCCATCTTCACCTTCTTTGCGTTTAAGAGAGAGGAAGGGGGCAGAACAGAAGAAAAAGCAAAGCTTAATAATGGGGACCCTGCAGTATCCCCTTCAATTAATGATTAATTTCTCGGCTAGGGGCCCAGCCGGTCTCTGACACCCGCCGGGGCCATGCGCCTGCCCCAGGGCTTCTCTTCAGGGAGGCGGCCGGGGTGCTGAGGTGGAGGTCAGTTTCGGAAAACCAGGCCCCTTCATTCTGGAGCCTCGCCGGGGATGGCTTCCGGACCCGCCGGGAGATCTGCCTTCCCAGGGCCTGGTCCTGCAAAAGCCGCTTAGGGGACTGACAGCGTTCGATTAACAACCTCCCCTCCGATATTAAGTCTGGAAATGATTTAATACCGCGTCCCCCACGGTTCGAGCCTTTTGATGTACTTTGTGTGCCTGCGTTTGTCACATACGTGCCACAGTGGAACAGATTTTGTTTTGACACTATTTTGGTTCATGATGTTATACTTTGACTATTTTACAATAATAGCCAATGTAAACAAACATCTTTGGGATTCTCAAATTATTACTTGTGATTCTTGGACATTGCGCTCTGTGATACTGACGCATTCCTAGCTTTTTCCAAGGACACCGTATGTTAACATCCGTGCCAGCCTCATTATCCCGAGCCAGGCTCGGGCTGGTGCGTAACGAGCGTGGTACGGGATTACTTTACACACTCGCCGAGCGGATGAAGGCAGTGTCTTCTCCCGTGACCATTTTTGTTCCCTGATGTAGTAAAACTGCTAAATATGGTGAAAGTTTCGTGGTTTCTTTCTTCAGCTGCCCTGTCCGAGTCCAGCCGGCCGGATCGTGTTGAATTCGACTGGCACGACACCCCGTTCTCCATCCATTTAGAGATCATTTTAAGGGGATTAGGAGGCTGTATAAGTTAATGATTTAAAAAAAAAAAAAAGGAGGCCCGAGTTCCACGTACGTGTGTCTCAGCAAGCCCCATACGAAATTACCTTTAAAATGATGTTTCCGTAGAGAAAATGGTGTTGGAGCATTTTTCGGGGGTGGGTTACACAGCACTGAAACATCTGTCAATTGGTGTCTCTGCGGGTTTGCACGTGAGGCCTCTAAAGTTCAAACGGTCCCAGCTGCAGAGAGGGCCCTGGATGTGCGCGATCCGTGGGTGGCGGGAAGGTGTGAAGGGCTTCCGGTGGGGGTGGGGGTCCCCCGTGCCCTCGGCTCACTCACCGGGACGGCCCCCACTGAAAGCAACACGCCTACCCTGGAAGTTCCCCTAGGCGGGCTCCGGGGTCAGTCCCTCGGTCCCCATCCCGGCCCGGCCGGCGGCTCCCAGCGTGTCCAGCCCCCCCGCCGTAGTCAGAAGCAGCCCCGGGCCGGGCGCGCGGGGCCTCCGGGCCGCCTGTGCGATCCCCGCGTGATGCACCGGGGAGGGGGGGGGCGAGGTCCGCCCCGCACATCTGGCGCAATTGCGAGCGCTCGCCTTTCTTCCCCCCGGTTTTGTTCGCACAGCTGTGTCCATTCCGCCCGTGACCCCCCGAGTGATCCCTGACAGGTGATGGATGGGCGGCGGCGGCGCGCGGGCCAGGCCGCGGCNGGGAGGGGCAGCGGCCGGGTCCGCGGCTCCGAGCCCCGCGCGCCCCAGACCCGGCCGCGTCCTCATTTCCACTACAAAGCGGGGCCGACGTAGCCCTTTCCAGCGCTGCGTTTTCAGCTGCGAGAATCCAGGGGCCAGAAACTTCCACGCCAGCCCGCGGACGCAGACGCGGACGCCTGCTCGGGCCCGGCTTTATCTCTGGGGAAAGTTCCATTTTAAGAACCAGATGCCAACATTCCGGGACAGCTGACGGCCTCCGGATCCCTCAAGGGCGCTCATCCGCAGTTCGGTGTTGGTAGCGAGTACTTAGTACCCGTCCCGGAGAGGAGCTGCTGAGCAGGCCGGCCTCTGCCGGCCCCAAACCCGGCTGGGCGGGGGGCTCGGCTGTTCGGATCCCGGGCTCTGCTTCAGCAGAGTTTGTTGTGGTTTTCGAGGAAACGGCATCTGGATTACATAAGGATTCAAGTCTTTTTTTTTTTTTTTCTTTGCTTGTTTATTTAATNCTATTTAGCTACCAGCACAGCAACCATTTAGTTACAAATGCTGTGAAGTACCCCGACTTGTGGCTGCCTCGGGCGTTCACAGAGGACTGTTCTGTGGCTTTGGTTGCGGTCACCAAATTAAAACAGAAANGGCCAGTGCTGTCCGTCGCTTGGGGCCCTGGTGGCATCCAGGAGGCGCCAGCTCCGGTGATTCGGGTCCCTGCCCTCTCGGGTGGGCTGGTGGAGAGACTTCTGTTTATAAAATAGCTCACCCTTCTCCTTCCCACCCACCCAAGTCCTTGAGGCCTTGACTCCCAGGGTCTGCTTCCAACGCCCCCACCGCAAAGGTCAGTTTACAGACCTCATCCTTTTTGGTCGGAGTGAAATCTAGCAAAAGTTTTGCAAGCCCCCCCAACACCCGTGCGTGTCACTGCTACCACTGTCGCCTGGGAGGTGACAGGACCTGGGGCCACATCCTCTGGGAGGTGAGCGCTGGGAGCTCTGGGGTGGGGCGGGGGACCAGCAACCCCAGGGTACCCCCCTTCAGCCCTTGGGGATCCTGCGGTCTTCCCAGCACCACTGACCCAGGCGCCAGGGGCCTCATGTGTTCAGGCCTGGGGTTGGCCATCCTCCGGACCCTGGAAGGAGGGTGAATTCAGTCCCACATGTCATGTAATTATGCCTGCCTTTCTCCGGGTCGAAGAACTCAGGGACATTCCATTGCAAAGAAAAAAGGGCCACACAACAGCCCTCTTGAAGGGGAGGTTCAACATTCACATAGTGGAAGAGTAACTAATACTTTATGAGCCCAGCTCACCTAGTTGGCTCTTTTTTTTTTTTTAATATTTTTATTTATTTCTAGGAGAGAGAGAGACAGCGTGAGCAGGGGAGGGTCAGAGAGAGAGGGAGTCACAGACTGAAACAGGCTCCAGGCTCTGAGCTGGCAGTCAGCACAGAGCCCGACGCGGGGCTCGAACCCTCGAACCCGAGATCATGACCTAAGCGAAAGTCGGACGCTTAACTGACTAAGCCACCCAGGCGCCCCCCTGTGAATTAGGAGAGGCAGATGCTGTCCCTGTCTCACAGAGGAAGAAACCGAGGCACAGATGAGTGAATGACAGATCCCACTGTGGGCCCACACTCCCAGGACCTGGCAGAGGTGGGTGACCTTGACCCCAGGTGGGGTACCGATTACTTTTTTACCTTGAATTTTGTCGCAGTCCTTAGGGTCAGGCGCCCACAGCTAAGAATTGGAAAAGCACTTTGTTCCCACCTTCCTCAGAAATTCACTCTGAGTGACTGAGCTTGACCTTGTAGTAACAAGTGCTGAGGGCTTTTCAAACCTTCGTGTATGTAGTGTATTCTGAGAAGCTTCTAGCAAACAATGGACCTCTCCAGTCAACCCCACAGTTAGTGCAGTTTGCCTGCGAGGCAAGAGTGAGCCGTCTTGGACCTCTTGAGGACCCCGTTGGTTTTTAGAAGACTCATGAGGACAAGAAAGTCTGTTACATTTCTCCACATTTTTACTTCTTCGCTTTATTCTTTCTTCCTTCTTGATGCTCCAACGTTCTTCCTTCTATCAGTGCTTTTCTGTTGCCGGTGTCCTGTAGACGTATTCTCCAGAGTAAGTCTGTTGGTGACAAGTTCTCTCAGATTTCCTGCACCTGAGAGGCTTTGCTTGCCCTTGGGCTCCTGAAGGATAGTTTGCTTGTATCTGAACTTCTCTGGGTTGACAGTTCTTGTTCTTCACCATTGGCCATGTTCGCCCTTCTTTCTGGCCGCTGTGGTTTCAGATGAGAAATCCGCCGTCGTTCAAATTGCTTTTTCTTCTGGAAAAAAGGCAGGGTTTGTCTCTCCCTGTTTCCTTTGTCCTTTGTTTCCAAAAGTGTGCTGATGATGCATCTTGGCGTGGATTTCTTTGTGTTTTTCCAGTTTAGGGTTCTCTCAGTTTCTTGAATCTGTGAGTTTAAATCTTCTGCCAAATTTGGAAACATTTTGGCCATTATTTCTTCACGTATTCTTTTCAACCCCAGTTTCCTGAGATCCTGATGACAGAGATGTTAGATCTTCTGTTTTAGTCCCTCCGTGGTCTGTGAGACTGTGCCTGTTTTTTTTGTTTTGTTTTTTGTTGTGTTTATTTATTGTTTTCTTTGGTCTACTTTCTCTCCATTGTTCCAATTGGGTGGTTTCCACTGTTTTATTTTCAAGTGTCTTGATTCTTTCTTCTGTCCTCTCTGTTGCTCATCCAGTGAGTTTTTGGCTTTGCCTGTTGTGTTTTACAGCTCTAGAATGTCCATTTGGTTCTTCTTTATATCTTCTATTCCTTTCCCCCCCTTCAGTTTATGTATTTTGGGAGAGAAGGAGAGGTGCATGTGTGTGAGCAGGGGAGGGGCACAGAGAGAGGGAGAGAGAGTCCCAAGCAGGCTGTGCTTAGTGTGGAGCCCAGTGCAGGGCCGGATCCCACAACAGCAAGATCACCACCTGAGCCACAAGAGTCAGACAATAAACTGACTGAGCCACCCAGGTGCCCCTATAGCTTCTATTTCTTTGCTGAGGTTTTATTTTTCTCCCCCCCCCCATTTTTTGGGATCATGTTCATAATTGCTCATTGAAAGACTTGTTGGATGGCTCACAAAGGCCTTGGGGTGACCCTACCACAACCCTTAACTCACTACACCCCTGCAGGGCACCCCAAGTGAGACTGCTCACTGGAGCCCTAGTGGATTATGAGAGAAGAAATTGTCACCCGAAGCCACTACACTTTTTTTTAATATTTTTTTATTTATTTCTAGGAGAGAGAGAGACAGCGCGAGCAGGGGAGGGTCAGAGAGAGAGGGAGTCACAGACTGAAACAGGCTCCAGGCTCTGAGCCGGCAGTCAGCACAGAGCCCGACGCGGGGCTCGAACCCACGAACCGCGAGATCATGACCTAAGCGAAAGTCGGACGCTTAACCGACTAAGCCACCCAGGCGCCCCTCGAAGCCACTACATTTTGAAGTGGTTTAATACACTGATAACTAAACGGCTACCAAAAGAGAAATTGGGCCACTCGAGGCTGGGGTGGGCACAGGGATCATAGTTTCTAAGTATAATTTTGCATATGCATCGTAATTGTAATCACTTATAATTGTTTGGGCTTTTCCCCCTGGAAGTTTTGTGACAACAAATTATTTATCACACATAAAATAACATATCCCCACATCCAACAAAATATCTTAATTATAAAAGAGATGCATGGTGACTTTCTTTTCTTAATGTTTGTTTATTTTTAAGAGAGAAAGAGCGGGGGAGGGGCAGAGAGACAGGGAGACCCAGAATCTGAAGCAGCTCCAGGCTCTGAGCCATCAGCACAGACCCCGATGTGGGGCTCAAACCCACAAACCCCAAGATCATGACCTGAGCTGAAGTCGGATGTTTAACTGCCTGAGCCACCCAGGCACCCTGAAATGCATGGTGTTTTATTTAACATCTTGGTGTGCAGTGTACACTCAGGTATGTAGTGTGAGTCTTTTTTTTTTAACCGATTAGAATCCCTACCAACTCCCCCTCAGGTAGAGCCTTTATAACCATATGTGATAAGGATGTAGTTTGCTCCCAGACCTGAGTAGGATAAATGGCCCAACTGATTCTGACTCTCAGGCTCTGGAGAGGATGGGAGAGCTGAGTGGTCGAGGAGGGTGGCTGAAAGTAGACTACACAGCATCCCTAGTGAGGGAGTAAGAATCCAGTGCCTCCAGGCATTCCAGAAACTACTATAGAAGCATCTCCGCGGCATCACGCCTCATCACCAAGATTTCAAGGAGATTGTGACAGTTTTTTCTTCCTGCGACACGAAGATGCTACGCGTGGAGNCTGATTACCCTTCAAAAGACACCACTGGCACCAAGACTCCGAAGCTTGTACCAGGAAGGGGGCTGGGAGCCCCACAGGCAGTAGCTGTTGGCCGCTGCCCAAAGTCTTCCATCCTCCCCTGTGACACCATCCCAGTGTGGCCGTGTTTGATCCCGAGAAAGGAGTCAGGAGTGGGGCACTGCGATTACAATTCATTGAGTCCGGCTTTGAGGTCAGGGGCCCATCTTCCCCGGGAGGAGCCACTGTGGAAATGCAGAGAGGAAAATGCTCGCTCACTGCACAGTGTTTAGATTCTTCAGCTGCTGCTGCTGCTGTGTGTGTGTGTGCGTGTGTGTGTGTCTTTGTGTGTGTAGGGGAGCACCCACAGGGAGGTTGAGGAGCATCTGAGGAATCTGAGGGCTCCTATTACTCACCCCTCCCTGAGCTTGTGCCCTTGGCCTTGAGGGGGTGGCTAATTTCCTTATGCTCCCCAAGTATCTGTACACCGGCTGTGGCGTGTCCCCAGGTGAGCTGTGGGGAGACAGAGGCCCGTCTGCCAGTGTTTGGGGGCTTAAGTCCCACGGCAGCCTGGGCAGNCGAGCCCCACGTCGGGCTCTGTGCTGACAGCTCAGAGCCTGGAGGCTACTTCAGATTCTGTGTCTCTCTCTAACCCCCTGCTCACACTCTTTCTCTCTCTCAAAAATAAACAAACATTAAAAAAACTAAAATAAAAAAGAAATGCAGAGTCTCAGGCTCCCAGCCCAGACCTACTGAATTCGAACCTGCGTTTTCACAAGCATCTAGGTTGGTCCCTGCCGAGCAAAGCCCGAGCCTCGGGGAGCCCACGTGGTAGCTGAGGCTGTAGAAGGAGCCAGCACAAATGCTCGTGCTTTCGCCTCTACAATGGCATCCTTTCTGAGCAACACCTGCTCACACAGCTGACTTAGCAGCGCTGCCCTGTGGCTCTCCCATTGACCAGTAGGGCAGGTGGCCTCATTCCCATTTTGCAGCGGCAGTGACTGAGGGCAGAGATGAGCCCATAGCCGCGTGGCCCAGGGGTAACCTGGGAGTCAGGATGGAAGCCGTCACACCAGGCTGGCCTCGGAGGAAGAGCAGGAAGGGGCCTTGAGCAGGGAGCAAGCCCGGGTGTCGGGCATGGCGCTGCCGCTGCTAACAGGGTGTCAGGGCCGGTTCACGGGCGCGGATGCTGGGGTGGGGGTGGGGCGTGACGCGGCCGACAGCGCAGGGCCCAGGGGTTGCCGGGTGGGAGCTCCCACCTTGTACGGCCTGACCTTGCTGAGCCCATGTGAGGCCCTCAGAGGGGGGCCCCTGGCTTTCCCTGCTCACACACCAGGACACCGCCACGGAGCCTGTCTGTCCGCACAGCCAGGAGGCGGGGGACCCGTCTAACTTAAGTGTCTAATCTTCGCACTGAGCTCCTGTCTGAGGCTTTCTGAAAAGGTGTCACATCCACGCAATTATCTCTGGGAGAAATGCTTGCTTAAAAAAAGGAAACATTTACCATGGATGTCATATGATCGTTTGAAACATGACATTTTGAAATAAAATATCCTTAACTACCATCCTCACCGCGTCTTCAGGCTCTCTTATGGGATTCTCTGCTCTGGTGATTGCCCTTGGGGGCAGGGGAAGAAGGTCATGCTGTCTGCGGGGACCGAAGGGATGAATCGGAAGGTGGAAAGTCCCCAGCACAACCCGCGTGCGACAGTGTTCTGAGCAGGACCCCTGCCTCTGTGGCCGCCGCAGGTGCTGTGTGGCCTGGGGGAAGTGCCCGGCCCTTCGGATCCATTTCCCTGCTTGAAAATGCAACCTGTGTTTTTGAACATTGAACACAAGCCCCATTTAATACCTCGAAGAATAGAAGCGCTCGGCAAACAAGGTTGCGAGATAAAGTGCGGGGCATCCATTTAAATTGACATTTCAGATAAATGACGGTACTTTCTTAGTATACATCCTTGTATTTCATAAATGATTGCGATGGCAGCAGCATCCACTCCTCATGACAGAGCTAAGGAATTTGTTTAAAAAAGTAGGGATTTGCATTTATTTTTTATGAAGGTTTGACCCGTCAAGCTAACTGACGGAGAGAAAACATTTTTAACTACTCTTGCGGAATGTGGAGTGTGACCATTAGAGGGCTTATGTATTTCTTCTTTTATTTAATGTTTATTTATTTATTTAAAAGAGAGAGGGGGAGAGAGAATCCCAAGCAAGATCCTCACTGCCAGCATGGAGCCCAACGTGGGGCTTGATCTCATGAACCGTGAGATCATGACCTGAACTGAAATCCAGAGTCAGATGCTTACCTGACTGAGCCACCCAGGCAACTCTAGAGGTCTTATTTAAAAGTCCCAATTTCAAGAGTCTCTCATAGACTTGCATAGGTCCACAGGCACCCCCACCTCTCTGCAAGTGGTAGCTCGCGGTGTCAGTTATAAATTGATTCCCAAGGGCGCCTGGGTGCCTAAGTCAGTTTAGCGTCCGTCTTCGGCTCAGGTCATGATCTCACAGTGCGTGGGTTCGAGCCCCGCGTTGTGCTCTGTGCTGACAGCTCAGAGCCTGGAGCCTGCTTTGGATTCTGTATCTCCCTCTCTCTACCTCTCCCCTGCTCATGCTCTGTCTCTCCTTGTCTCTCAAAAATAAATGTTAAAAAAAATTAAAAATAAATTGATTTCCAGCGAAATGCACCCCCAAGGCCCCTCTCCCACGGGAAGAGACTCGCTCCTCCAGAAATTCCTCAGGGAACATCCGCCGATCTAGGACCGAGTCGGGCATAGCGCCACATTGTTGGAGAACGTCTAGGAGAAACCGTGTAAATGAGTCCGGGTTGAGTGAGCCCAGGCAGTACCAACAGGTGCAACAGAGGAGCCCGGAGATGTGGAATCACCTCCAGGCGCTGGAAGTTCGTTTCTCACTCCAGGCCAGAGTGGGTGTTAGGGGTGGGCAGCCACTCTGCTCCACGCGGCGACTCAGGGACCCGGCTCTTCCCATCCTCGGGGGTCCTGCCACATCGGCCGTGTGCTCCCAGGGCGTGTGGGCTCCCGCACGGCCAGCCCGAGGAGGGCAGGGAGCGTGCAGAAACCCGTGGGGAACCACTGGGCGCTTTTAATGGACCAGCCCTAGCGCTGCACTCACATTCTGTTGGTTAGAGACGGTGTCTCACACTTTCCGCCTGATGACGCTTTGTTGGGGGGTCTGTCCTGAGCGGATGCCCCCCGGCCGCTGCTCCCTCCTCCGCTGTGACAACCAAGGACATCTGCAGACATTGCTCAGAGGCCCCTGGGGAACAACATCGTCCTGGAGGAGAACCATGGGCCGGAACTCAGTTGCAAGGCCACACCTAACCCCGGGGAGGCCGGAGACCCGATCTGTTTGTATGACCAGGGAGAGAATAAGCTGGTTTGGAGCCTGCCGGCCTGTCTCTTTCACAGTGACCTTCAGAGAGGCGGTGACTTTCCTGTGGTGGGCACACAGGCTGTCGCAGAGCCGTTCCCTTGGCGGCCGAGGGCGGGGGGGAGTGGCAGATGCAGCAACTGGAGAGAGCTGCATTTCGGACCTGGGTCGGATGAAGGGAATCCGGACGCCACCGTCATGTTCGGCATCACTGAGTCTTTATGAAGAGGTGGATGTTGGACAGAAGGGGCAGCCAAGGAGGAAAGGCCACTTTGGAACATCCCCTTATGAGTCACAAACACTTTTACAGGCCTGTGTTCCCAGGCCGCCCCGGACTGGGAAGGATGTGGCCAGCAGCCTTGTCTCAGGGAGGGGCCCTGATGGCTTTGTTCCACCCGAGGTCCCTTGAGTTGTGCAGAAGGCAGAGCAGGCTGGGGGTAGAAGGGGCAACGTGGAAGTCGGGTATTTGGGTGTCGTGTCAGGGAGAAGAATCGTCATTGGGAAGCTGTGGAGAGAGAATTGCTCTGTCAGCGTGTGCATATTGTGTGTTTATTTAATTTATACCTACAAAAAATCTAGGAGGAAACATGTAGGAAGGTGTTTTCATAGCTCCTTCATTAACGTTTACACAAGTTCATGAACACACAAACAGAGCTGATGAAAACATGCCAGTAATAAAACAACCAGGTTGGTTTTAAAGAAGGATGGGAGCAGGCAGACCCGACCTCAGGCTGGAAGAGAAGACAGGTTTTCCAAGCTCAGAGACTGCAGCCCGTGTGAATAGCAGCACTGAGGAAACAGAGCTCAGAGGCGTCCCTCTGTCCATCCGCCCGTCCGATAAATGTTTTCCGAACACCTACCACGCTCCAGATACCCCTTGAGGAACTTAGGAACCATCAGTGAACATAGGGCACATGCCTAATTCTAACCACCACCTAAGGGAAGCAGCTTCAGGGGTTCCATTTTAATGTGAATAAGAAGCTGAGACTCAGAGAGGTTAAGCCACATGTCTGAGGTCACAGAGCCACGGAGTGTTGGGATCAGGGAGCAAAGCTCGGGGTTGATGGATATGCTCCCTCTGCTTCTTTCAGTCAAATAGTGAGGAAAGTTATTCTCAAGTACAGGAGAGTCACAGAGCCCACAGGCAACATTTTTCCAAGTCTGCTCAGGAATGAGTATCATGCAGGCAGTAATGGGACCTTGCTATTTTGTTCTTAAAAGCACTGCCCGGCAAAATCTGACTAGAATGATCTAGAAGCTTCTGGAAAACATGGTATGTGTAGACTCTCTCATCCCTAACTATTCCATAAGAACCTTGGGGCAGGATGAGTGCTAAGGCCAGTTCTTTAAATTTTTTCATAAGATTCCTAGGTAATCCCAGGGTCTTAACTTTAAGAAACACTCTGCAGACCTCAGCTTCTTAGCAGAGGGGAGATGTGACTCCAGAACGTGAATTTTAGGTATGGATCCCCGGTGATTGCTCTAACCATACAGCAATTAGAAGCGGCCATTTGATCATGTAAGGAAGGTTCTGATGTCTGGAGACACTGAAAACATGATATGAAATAATCACCCCCGCTCACCGTGTCCCACTGAAAAACACGATTATTTATAATCAAAATGAAGTAGTTCTTTCACTTTTGAATGGAAACTCTACAGCCCTGGAGAGATCGAGTGACACATTTTTTATTTTATTTATTTTTATTTATTTACTAAAAAATTTGTTTTAATGTTTGTTTTTGAGAGAGAGACAGCGTGTGAGCAGGGGAGGGGCAGAGAGAGAGGGAGACACAGAATCAGAAGCAGGTTCCAGGCTCTGAGCTGTCAGCACAGAGCCCGACGCGGGGCTCGAACCCACGCACCGTGAGATCGTGACCTGAGCCAAAATCGGACGCTCAACCGACTGAGCCCCCCAGGTGCCCCATGGCACATTTTTTAAAAGCCAAATTGAGGGGCACTTGGGGGGCTCAGTCGGTTAAGCCTCCAGCTTCAGCTCAGGTCATGATCTCACGGTCCGTGGGTTCGAGCCCCGCGTCGGGCTCCGTGCTGACAGCTCAGAGCCTGGAGCCTGCTTCAGATTCTGTATCTCCTTCTCTCTCTGACCTCCCCCTGCTCACGCTGTCCCTCTCTCTCTCTCAGAAATAAATAAAAAACATTAAAAAAAAAAGGCCAAATTGAAGTGATCTTTGTGTTGGATGGTGATAAAGTTCTGCTCTTCGTCTTTCTTTCATACCCCTCCTCCCCACCAGTGTCTTTAGCTCTCCTCACTGCTACCATCTGTGGGCAGAGAGCTGGTAAAGATGGTATTTGCTGCTCTGTAAGAGCTATTTGTGGGATCTTGGCCCGAGTCTCATGGCCCCGCTAACGATGCCTCCACAGCTCCGGGAAGGCGGGCGGTGGCCCTGACCTCCCCAGGATTTCTGGGGTGGGGGAGCCCTCGACGTGACTCAGGCAATTTGACCACACAGTNACAGATCTGGGGCGGGGGGGTGGGGAGGAGGGAGGAGGTTTCCTAGGTCTTCTCACACCCAGACTGGAGCAGTAGCTCATTTGATGTAGCTGCCGCCGTGTCCGAATCGGCTTCATTTCTTTATCTGGAAGGAGACGTCCAGGTTATCCCAAAGTTTTTGTTTTATTTTTTTAAATGTTTTTTTTTAATTTATTTCTGAGAGAGAGAGAGAGAGAGAGGGAGCTCATGAGCAGGGGAGGGTCAGAGAGAGAGGAGACACAGAATCCAAAACAGGCTCCAGGCTCTGAGCTGTCAGCACAGAGCCCGATGTGGGGCTCGAACCCACGGACTGTGAGATCATGACCTGAGCTGAAGTCGGACGCTTAACGGACTGAGCCACCCAGGCGCCCCTATTCCAAAGCTTTAAGCTTAGTGAACCTTTGCCTTCTTTCCTTTTCCTTTTCAAGCGGCAGGAAAGTACGGCTGCAAAGGACATCGCGGCCGCGGACTCGGGCCGTCTCTACAGATGGGGTTTTAATGGTGCGGGCCCTGGGGCCAGGGCCGTGCTGGCATTCCGTCCCGGGAAGCCGGTGGGAGCCTGCTGCCTGTTCCCTCGGTTCTGGGGTCATCGTGTTAAGCCTTCAGTTAAAGAACAGCCTCTTTGAAGCAGCTGGTTTGGGCCGGCCTCCGAGTCCCGGGATGGTTTCTCGGTATTTGGGTTCACGTGACACAGGACTACACTGGATTCCTCGCCTTTTACAGTTTGCTGGGTTTTGTTTTTTTTTTTCAGCTGAAGTGGCTTGTGCTTCAGAAAGATTTTGCTTTTTAGGTCATAAAGNAGGATCGGCGCCCGGGGTCACCACAGGGGCAGATGGGGACGGTGGGCTTCACGCTCTCATCCTCTCCTGCCAAACTGTTGTGGTTTTCCGGACAGCACCCATGCCCTTGGAATGTTCTCCTCTAACAAGTGCTGGGAGAGCAAGGTCTCATTCATCCTTTGCACCCTGTCCCCATTACCTACAATGTGCAGGGCACGCAGTTCGCGGATGTATCCTTGAAGATGCGCACGAAAAGTTGGCCGTTGTGAACATTCTTTTAG
>NW_027551571.1:4825594-4850419 GCF_008692635.1 Crocuta crocuta | reverse complement strand
GGGACAGAGAGAGAGGGAGACACAGAATCCAAAGCAGGGTCCAGGCTCTGAGCTGTCAGCACAGAGCCCGACTCGGGGCTCGACCCGAGTTCAGTCAGACGCTTAACTGACTGAACCACCCAGACACGCCAGTGATTATCATTTTAAAATAAGAGATTAGTGGGGGTGCCTGGGTAGTTCAGTCGGTTAAGCATCCGACTTCGGCTCAGGTCATGATCTCACGGTTCGTGGGTTCGAGCCCCGCGTCGGGCTCTGTGCTGACAGCTCAGAGCCTGGAGCTGCTTCGGATTCTGTTTCTCCCTCTCTCTCTGGCCCTTTCCTGCTCACGCTGTCTCTCTCTCTCTCTCTCTCTCTCTCAGAAATAAATAAAACATTAAAAAAATTTTTTTAAATAATAAAATAAAATACGAGATCTGTGGCTCTATTTGCCCCCACATGAGAGGGAAAGGGACACGAGAAGGGCTGAGTGTGCATTGGAAGATGTTTGGCTGAGCAACGAATCCCAAGAGAAAAGAAAGGTTGAAGACTCTGGAGCGGATATGGAAGTACAAGATGTCCAGAGCGAAGCACCGTCGTGTGTCACCGCATAGGAGTGGATTTTGACCGTCGGGGAATGATACCAAATGTTATTTGATCCTGTAGAGATCAAGAGGAAAACCAGTAATTGATTGCTTTTTTAAAAAGTAGGACGCTCACATGGTCTGAGTTTCGTTTTGTTGTTTAATTTTTAACTGACCTCCTTTGAGTTTGCTTCTGGGGAGAAAATCGTATTCAGAGGTGATCTGTGACTTACCAGAAGCAGCATCGTCGATGGATGGGGAAACGCAGCACAAGACGTCTCATGGATGTCATGAGTTTTCTTAAACCACAGTGTTCTCTTTCCTGAGACAGCCCTTGGGAAACAAGTGTCAGCTGTGAGACCTCTCCCTCTCTCCTGAGAAGGACTCAGTGTTTGGGTCCTATCAGATTCCGATGTTGAAACCCTATCTGCAGAGCGATGGCATTTGGAGGTGGGTCTTCGGGAGGTGATTAGGGTTAGATGTGGTCATGAGGGCGGCGCCCCAGGATGAGATTGGCGTCCTGATACGAAGAGACTGCAGAGACCTTCCTCCCCTCCTCCCCCGCGCCGCAGGCCAGCCGGGGGCTCTCACGAGACCCGGNGCGATGGCATTTGGAGGTGGGTCTTCGGGAGGTGATTAGGGTTAGATGTGGTCATGAGGGCGGCGCCCCAGGATGAGATTGGCGTCCTGATACGAAGAGACTGCAGAGACCTTCCTCCCCTCCTCCCCCGCGCCGCAGGCCAGCCAGGGGGCTCTCACGAGGCCCGAAAGCCGCCGGTGCCTTGATCTTGGACGTCCAGGTTCAAAACTGCGAGAAAATAATGTTTGTCTCTTAAGCCACCCAGTGTCTGGTATGTAGTTACAGCAGCTCCCCCCACCCCAAGTGCGGACCACCCGCCCTGTCTCAGCCCCGGATCCCCTGGGCCCGGCCTCTCCCGCTGGGAAGTCAGTCACTGCTGCCCTGGCCCTTGTCTCTGATCCCTCCCAGCTTCCCCTTCTGGACGATGTGCAGGCTCCGGCCAGCTGGCTCTGCCCCGATCCACTTCCCGGCCTCGGCTGCCACCACCCGCTCCCCCCGCCGCTGCTGTGTGCGCTGCTCTCGGGACACCCAGTTCTCATGGGCGCTGGGCCGGGGCGTGCTTACAAGGGGCCCCTTCACCTTCAGCCTCAGATACCACCTCCTCTAAAATCTGTCCTGGCCCCCAAGGTAGACCTCCCACCTAAGAGCCTCGCCCTCACAGCCAGGGCGGGGCTGGGAGTGTACTGGGAGCCCCCTCCCCGGGGCGGGGGGCAGCAGGCGGGGCAGCGTCAGGAAGCCAGCGCTACCCCTTGTCTCCATGCAGCGGGGCAGCCGCTCTCAGGGTGGCCCGAGACAACGGCATCACTGGGGGCTTGTCAGGAATGCAAATGCTCGGGCCTCGCCCGGGGCCTGCTGATTCAGTTCTGGGGAGCGGGGCCAGGGGTCGGTTCCGACCAGCCCTCCCGGGGAGTCCGATGCTCGCCAAGAGTGAGGACACTGGGCTGGAGCAGACGGCGGTGACAAAGGGACGTTGGTCTCCTTTGCCAGCCTCCCCGGCGCACTCAGGTTTTACCATCAGCATGCGGAAGCCACTGGCTGGTGACATCCGTGTCCTGCGGGCACACGCATAGGAAATAGAGTGTGTCACCCAGAGCTTAAAAGCAGATATCAACAAACACACTGGGGACCTGGCTGGACCAGACTTTGGAAGAAAGGGAGCAGAGTGCCCGTCGGTGTTTCCAGCTCACGGCCGTCAGCCACTGCCTGGGTCCCCGGGGGTCAGGTCCGCTGGGACCCCCAGCCAGGCGCCCCCGGTTGGACCAGGAGATGGTGTTAGCGAGCATCTGCCTGGGGGAAGAAAAACAGCCAGAAGCGCCAGGTGGAAGTCCAAGGCCCCAGTTCTTGAGATGGTGACTGTTGTCTTATCAGGGCCGGACATTTAATTGTTAAGCTCACGGACTCACAAAATGGTCTTGGCATAAAAGACCCCTAAACGGTCACTCTGTGCCGTTTTTCAAGTTACAGTTGAGCAGCAGAGGTCGGGAGCCCCTCAGCCGCCTCAGCAGATGTCTGTGGGGGTGGGGAGCAGGNCCCCATGCCCCGCCCCCACCTGCCTCTTCCTCTGCCTCCCCAGGCTGCCAGCGAATGGGGTGCTGGGGGTGATGAGTTCTTATGCCACTTCTAGGCAGGTTCACCCCAACTGTTGGCGTCTCTCTGAGAATTTCGGGTACATAGCGCCCTTTTTTCTTCAGTCTTTGCCCAGTGCTTGGGCAGAGGGGAAATTTGCAATGTCTATGCAGGCTAGCCTGTGTCGTGCTAAGAAATCAGGAGCTGAGTGGCGCCTGGTCTTTCTCTTCTCCCCAGAGCTCACAAGCAAGACCCCATGGGGACAGACACGCCTAACACATGCACTCCCTTGTCCCCCCACAAAGCCAGGCATCGGATTTCCAAGTGATGGTGTCAGGGCTGGGGTGACCACATGCACACTTTGTTCTCTAAAGCAGGACTTTAGGGAGAGCTACGGGGGGTGCCATTAACAGCCCAGGGCCCCGGTAAGCAGGTGTGAACCCCGCCCGCTGCCCCGGGCAAGTGTGCAGCACGTGTGAGTGCGCGTGCAGTGCGGTCGCCCAACTATGAACTGGTTGAGGGTCGTTTTGAAGGACCTCCACTGACATGTTGTCTATAAGCAAAAACCACAGAACACAATTGTTATAAAACGTTCACCATCATCTCCGGGCACCAGAAAGAGTGACTTCCAAGGCCCTGGGGTTAACGGTAGGTGGAATCAGGCGTGAAGGACGGCCTGGCGTGGAGGGTGGGCGTCAGCTATGTGGGGACGCGGTGGGTTCCCAGCTCCCGTCCTGGGGGACCTTCTGGTTTTCCCCTAGCAGTCTCTCCGACACAGATGAGGCCAGAAGTTTCTTCTAGCAAAACTGGGATCTTGCCGTTGTCTTGCTCCAAGTCTCTCAACAGCTCCTCGTGGTGACAGGAAGAGGCGGGACGTCCTGTGGAAGCCCCACCCTGCTGTCGCTCTCGGAGATGGACGCACTTTTTGTTCATCTCCTGTCCCCCGCTGTGGCCATCACAGATGTAACCGGCACAGGTTAACTTGTCTCTTCCTACATCTCCTCAGGAAGGGAGATCCTTCTATCTATTCCAGTGTCTTCCAGGGACCGGAAGGAGGGACGTTAAGGAACCTCAGAGTCAGGAGGGATTCCGGGGATGGTGTGTTCACCTGGGACCCGGCCACCTGCTCAGGGGCGCTCAGCATGACCCAGAGGGCCGGGCGCTTACACACATTGTCCTGATCAAAGAGCCCATCCCCTTCTCTTCAGCGGCCACTGGGGTTGAACTGATCCCTCCTGAGTGGCGTCCAGCGGGGACAGAAAGCCCAGCCTTGAGCGCGGTGGCCCGCTGCCCGCCGGAGCTCACTGCCCTTTGCAGGTGCCCGCGGCCCTGCTCTGGCCGCTCCCCAGCCTGGTGGGAAGATCTCTCCTTCCAGACTCAGATCTGGAAAACCTTATGTGGCCTAAGCCTTTGCTTAGAAGAGGCCATTTCCTGCATCAAGGCCCCACCCTGGCCTGGGCAGAGTCCCTTCAAGGCATGAAGAACCTTCTGGGTGAGCACCTGGCTCACCGTTGTTGATGCGTCTGCTTCCCCTCAACGCAGTTAGCTCCTCCCAGACCTGCTCGGTGTCATTCACTGTCGTTGCCCCACACTGAGCACCGGCTGAGCACGTAAGTGTCCTCAGTGAACGCTCACTGAATGAACGAATGATTTAGCAGAAGGAAGCTGATAACGAATAAAAGACGCATCCCCAGTTCACAGGTAGCCCTCATAAGAAACAAAAAGACCGGGGGTGTATACTCCTTTCTCTGGAATGAAGAGCGAGGTCAAGTGTTGACTGACTTGGTTAATTGGTACAAGGCTTTTTCCTCTGGAATATTCCACCTGAGCCGTGAGACCTCCAGAGCCCAGCCACCAGGTTTGCCGGTCCCGTGGCGCCTTTGCACTATAGGAGGGCCCGGGTGGGGAGACCCGTGGCCTCTCTGGATTTGTGGTACCCGGAAAGCAGGAGACCAAAGTGCAGACGTCGGCTGGTATTTTGTTGCTTTAATCAATCGGCTTTATGAGATGGCAGGACATGGAAGTTAGCTTGCCGTGATGGCTCTTGACTTAACTCACTTCCCAAGATGAGGCACCGGCGGAGTCGGGCAGGGAAACTGCCTGGGTGACCTGCTGGGTGACCTGGCTGCCACAGCCTGTTTGCTCGTCTTATTGCCCAAACTTACTAAAGCTTTTGGAAATCTCTTAAAAATCTTTTTTTCTTAATTTATTTATTTTTGAGAGAGACAGAGTGTGAGCAGGGGAGGGGCAGAGAGAGAGAGGGAGCCACAGAATCTGAAGCAGGCTGCAGGCTCCAGGCTCCGAGCTGTCAGCACAGAGCCTGATGTGGGGCTCGAACCCACGAACTGTGAGATCATGACCTGAACCATCCTCGGATGCCTAACTGACTGAGCCACCCGGGCGCCCCTGGAAATCTCTTTGAATTTTGCGTGTTATCACTACCATTTCCAAAAGGAGAGAGAAAACAGATTTCCTTTTTCATTAGTTTTACTGTCACTCCTTTAGAAGCGGATTCCCAGGGAGTGCTCCGTGGATGCCCTGAAATTTCTGGTTCCCCTCCTAATGAAAAGCAACATTTTCAGAGCTAGTCCATGACTGATCAGGAAGTTGGGAAGTTGGGAATTTGCCCCCGGGGGAGGGAGGTGCCACTGACATTTGCACTAAAATGACACTGGTGCTAAATCTTCATGTCTGGCTTCCCCACCCCCCCCCAACTCCCGCCATAAAACACTGCTCACAAATCTTCCTGGACCTTTCTCAATGTCAGGACCAAGCCGGCTCCCTCCTCACCTTCTTCATGTTCCAGACCCTTCTCTCCTCGTGCTAAGTTAATGATCCTTTTGAAGATGAAGAATGGAGGTTATTTAATTGGGGGACAGGTCAGGAATGATGGAGAAACGTCAAGGATTACGAAAGGTGTCAGCCTGCCCATCTCCCGCTCTGCACAGAAATACTCAGCTTCCATCCGAGGAAGGAAGTTTGGAGGGAGGGGCAGCAGCGCATCATGAGACCTTCTGGCCCATGTCACTCTTCTTACAGAGCTAAAAGGAACCAAACTAGCCACACAGCAGAGAGGCTGTGCTGAGCCATGACCGGGAAAGTCAGACCCAAGCCTACTTTCTGAAAGGGCCGCACAGAACATCACCTATAGAGGAAATCGAGCCTTCTGCTTTCTGAACAAGCTGGTGGGAAGCGTCAGCACTAAGATGTGGTGGGAAAGTCAGTGTTTTGGGGTGGATGGAGAGAGTCGAGAGCAGGTGGCACACAGATTCACCCCTACATTCCACCGGGGTGAGCCAGAGGTGTGGTGGGGAGGACACAGTTGGACAAGGAGTGGTTCTGAAGGAACTCAGAGCTCGCGAGCCCAGGTGAGCGGGCTGCTGAGTTGTGTCAGAGGCAGATATCTTTAAGAAGAGACTCAACAATAAACTAACAACTGAGCGCCCACTATATGATAGATGTGTTCATTCATTCATTCAATTTGAGCATCTGTGCTGTGGCAACTACTAGAATAGGGGCACAGGAAGCAAAAATGGAAGATGCAAATTTTTTGTCGAGGCAGGTGAATAAATGTGTAAGGGCAGCACGGTAGGTTCTAGCACAGAGGCAAGCTAGCTGCCGGGAAGCCCAGAGTCGTGGCTGACACCCACCTGGAGAGTGTGGGGCTGGGAGACGAGACCCCTGAGAAGGTGGGCTTTACGACACGGCAGGTGTAGTGGGCGAGTATGCTGACCATCGTGGTGATAGGTAACGCCTAACGTCATAAATGCCTTGGGTGATTTACCTGATGTCCTTGCTCCGGAGCTGAGCACGGGTATTTTCCCTTTGGTAGTTTGAGTGCTGGCCTGGGAATTCAAGCAGAGAGAAGCAGTGAAGGCAATCGGAAAGCAGGGAAAGAGCCCTGGACCTCGCGCAGGCATCTTGGAGGGCTCACGAGTGTGGAGCTGGCCCCGCGGGCAGGGGTCTTCCTTGTAGGTTGGCACTTGGTGTGGGTGGTCAGTGGTGATTTTGGAGCAGGAGAGGAACCGGGTGAGATTTACTCTTCAGAGAGAGATCCCGGAGCCCGGAAGGAGGGTTCCTTGGAGGGGGTGGAAGAGGAGGCACTGGCCAGGGAATGGGGGTTGCAGTGAGCAGGAGATGGGCGGGAGAGCACGTCAGGCACTCCATCAGCCCCAGCCCTTGTCCCGACGAGGGCTCTGAGGCTCACAGTGGACCCCAGAAATACAGCAGGTGTATTGCAGTAGGATTCCGGTGCAGCTTTCTTGACTCTGAGGTGAACGGGCTCTGCATCGTGCCATGGAAACGGAGAGTGACCTTTTGTACTCCCTCTTCTGTGATTTTTGTCTAAATCTTTCCATCCAGCCCCGCAGGCTATGATTGGGTCCCTTTCAGGGTCATGGAAGGGAGGAACCTTTTCCTCTGAGCTTTTCCCTTTATGTTCCGCTCCAGTAGGCATCTGTGGGCTTTGAATGGGGAGCCCAGGCTCCTGGCTCACACGAGTGAACCAATGGTCCAGAAAGCAAATCAGCTCATGTGTGTGGCCAGCCACGGCTGCTGCTGCCAGCCACCCCAGAGGACACTCCAGTAAATAGCAGACAGGTGCATCCCCGTCCGCCCCCACGGCAGATCTCGAGGCCGTGTAGCTTTCTGCACCCCCCCCACCCCGCCCCCAGCCAGGTTCTCCCCTGCGTTGTCCTGTTCTGTCTGCCGAACTGAATTGAGTCGCTTTTACTGAAATGCCCATCTTAAATATTTAGTTGCCTCTGGTAAGTTTTGTTTAGAACACGCCGAAATTGGAGCCTATCAAAGAAATGGCAAAATCTTCCTTAAACTCTAAAAATAAGTACACTCGTTGGTCAGGATCCAAGAGTAAGAAACTTCACCCAAAGTGATAATTATCTGGAAAAGTGAAGAAGGAGTCCTGGTGGGGGATAAAAGGTTTTGACCATAACTTGTAATGAGGAAATGCTGGGCAGGCTTTCTGGAAGGCTCCATTCCCGACGGGAGGGGCTTTGGTGGACCTGCCTGGAGACTGCTTATCGAGTTTCTGTCTGTGCCTTTAGGGAAAAGGCTGAGGCACCAACAAAGCTAGTTTTGCCTCCTCCTTTTCCTTTGAAACCTACAATGCAATTAACGACCAGCTTCAGTCCCATTCACCTTCCTTTGATAAGCCCGGGTTCACCGGGCAGTGCCTGGTTGCTTCTACTGAAGCCCAGCCTTCTTGGTAATTGCAATTTCCTGCCCAGCTTTGCAGCTTCCGGCAGGATGCGCACACATCCGCCAGGGCCGGGCTGTGCATTTACTTGTTCCTTGAGTAACAGAGGAAAAGGGTGTTGAACGGTAGTCAGCGTGAAGGAAAGCTTTCAGCTCTGGAACGAAGGTATTTAGCTAGAAATGCTTTGATTTTCCAAAAGGTGGAAGGGGTTTCTAGACAGAAGAGTTTGCTGGGGACCGAGGTGGGAATGAATGAGCTTTCGGTTCCAATGGTCTTCTTGTAATTTTTTCCCCTTTCTCTCATTTTCCCCAGAAATAAAGGGAAGGGCATTAATGGCAAAAACAAGTGCACAAATGTCCATAGCCTGTGAATAGTTAAAGGGTTGCATTTCAATAGTGACAATGAGCCAGAAACAAAGGTGAGATCAGTAATACCGATCCTATTTTTATATAAAAATCCATTATTTTGTTCACCATTACTTTTGATTTTTCTATTTTTTAAATGTTCATTTATTTTCGAGAGACAGAGAGAGACAGGGTACGAGCAGGGGAGGGGCAGGGAGAGAGGGAGACACAGAATCCGAAGCAGGTCCAGGCTCTGAGCTGTCAGCACAGAGCCTGACGCGGGGCTTGAACCCACGAACTGTGAGATCGTGACCCGAGCTGAAGTCAGATTCCCAAACGACTGAGCCACCCAGGTGCCCCTTCATTCCTTAAATACTGCATTAGAATATGATGTATCTTGACCACTGAGTTTTCTGACATCCCCTTTAATTTTGCACTCAAGGCCCCCATACCCTCCCCTAGTCCTGGCTCTAGGCTGTCTCACTGTGCTATTCACTGTCAATGCCTCCTTAGCAGATCCATTGGTGGAAGTAGAGAAAATAGACTCGCTCAGGCCTCTCCTGACCCCTCTGCCTGATCCCCCTTCTCCACCCTCTGGTACAATTTCCTCATCCTTCAACGGCCTGCTCATATGTGCTCTTCATTAAAAAGCTCCCCCTCACTTCTGGAGAATCTTCTTCCCTCCCGCACTCACCTGTGCTCACCTGTGCTCTAACCCTGTTCGCCCCCAGTGCACGTTTTCCCCACATCCACATTTGTTTTCCTCACCAGATGGGGAGCTCTTCAAGGTTGGGCGCCATGCTTTATTTATTTATGTCTTGCATGGTTTTCTTAGCACGTGGTTGGTGGGCACCCACTGAGCGATTAAGGTGGAGTTATTAGGTGCTCAAATGGTTTTGCTAAGTATTAATACACCATGAGTTTGAAAAAAGAAACTGGCAATGTATGAGTCCTTTCCTCTGTTCCTGCGACCCTGGGACCCTTCCAGTGACCAGTGATGGGCGGCTTGTGAAGGGGGCCAGGGTGGGAACGCAGGAATTTGGAAAAGTTGGGAGTGTCATAACAGGAAGTCTTGAGGCTGGGTAGGGAGGGGACGGGGTCGGAGGTAGGGGAGGCATTCTGGAAAGCACACACCATGTACATCATTCAACAAATACTTGCTGACCGACTATTGGGTTTGGTTGACCCAGAGGTAAGTGAGTTGTGCGGTCAAACCACAGGTATAAATACATTGGAAGGGGACCATCAGGAAAGGCAGGGGACCCTGGGGAAGGGGACTCGGGAACTAGAAGGCACCGATTGCCCCGGGAGAGGAAAGATATTGACAGGAAGAAGGAAAGTAATGATTATGTGACATTTTTCCAAGAAGGACATCTTCAGAGTGATGTGTACGTGTGTTTTTTCCTTTAAACGCGGGTCAAAGAGATGAGGAAGCTAAATGCTGTGGAAAGGCTATTGTTAACTCCAGCCAAAATAACTGGATAATATTTTTAGGTTTACTGCTCTGGGATATTTGAGGAAGATAAATAGGCTTTATAATGAGACTACAGGGCACACACTGTTTGGCTCTTATGAGCTGGACTTCTGCAGAAGCAATGGGCAATGATTTAGGAAGGTCATAAAATGGCAAAGCAAAAAACAAAATAAAAACACTGGTAAATTAGCATCCAAGAAATAATTCCGGCCCGCCTGACGATGGGTTTCGTGGTCTCGGACCGTCCAGGAAAGTCCCCCAACACGATGGTGTGCGACAGCACTTGGTCTACTAGGCGTGGTTCTGAGGGTCCAGGAGGGGACTGCAGGTCTAAGACGTGTGGTCTCCCCCACCTGGGAAGACGTCCCCCGAGTTTCCCCACGGCCCGTCTGCAGCGCCGCGGACCCCTGTGCTCCTTGGGTGCAGCGAGGTTTTCCCACGGGTGAAGATGGACGAGGGGTGGGTGAGACTCTTGCGGTGGGACCGGGCTCGGGTGTGAGCTGTCGGACCCGGGGAAGAAGGGGACGGAGCTGATGATTTGGGGAGACGACGCCAGTCGCCAGGGTGCTTCAGCGCTCCCGCCTCGAGGTGATGCCAATACCCGGAGAGAGCCTGCCTGTGGGTGCCCTGGACCCACCTCGGGCCCTCCGTGGCCGTTGGGTCTGTGGGCCCTGCTCGGTGGGTCGGGACCTGGCAGGTGGTGGGGACGAGCAGGGGAGGAGGGGCTGCTGGTGAACCCAGCGCTGCTCGTGGCCTCAGAGGAGCCCGCACCGCGCCCTGCGTGGCCTGTGGTGTGGCTGCCGTGTGCGTGGCCCTGACAGCAGAGTCTGGGGAGGAGACGGCTCTCCGCTCCCGGTTCCCGCTGTCTGCAGAGGCGCCGGGCGGTACTGGACACGCGCACCTCAGCTAGGGAGGTGCCCTTCCACGGAGGGCGTTGTGGGGAGGACCCCCAGCCCCGGGGACGAAGCTCAGGCTTGTTGGGGTTGCGGGAGGTTGGCTTCCCGCAGCCCCAGACCAGCACTGCCTGCGTGCCTGAGGGCCCGGCTGCAGGGTGAGCGAAAGTGGGCCCTGAGGAAGCGATAAACCAGGGGGGTAAGTCGGGGAAGCTGGGAATGAGGACTTTCTTCTGGGTCCGTAGTCTCCTGTCACCATGGAAGCACCTGTGAAGCCTGGTTCCTCCCTCTGCCCTGACTCTGCTCCCTGGGGTGGGGGTGGGGGGTCGCTGTGAAAGGTGCACGATTAGAAGGGCGGACCCACTTCTGTTGTTCAGGGGCCCCAGGGCAAGGGGGTGGCAAGGTCCCTTGGCCCACGGTCCCCCCCCCCGCCCTTGGGTCTGTGTAGTCATAAAGGACCCGGCAAGCGGCTTGTGCACACCCAGCCCTGGAACGGAACTCCTGACCCACACCCCACCAAAAGCAGATCTTCTGGTCTTGAGGGTCCTCCAGCCTGGGACGCGCCCAGCAAGGAGGCCTGCTCAGGCCCTGGAAGGAGGGCTGGGATTTCTGGGTTCGAAAGTACTCAGGAGGGCCTGGTTCTGAAGTGAGGGCACTCCCCCGACCCCCGGAAACAGGCCCCCTTGGCCCTGCACTGTACTGGGTTGCTAGGTCTTCTGGAACAAAGTACTGCCGGCTGGGTGGCTTGACAACAGTGATGTGTCTTCTGACAACGGTTGTCGGGGTGAGAAGTGAGAGATCAAGCCGCCTGTCTGGCCCTGAGTCCGCGGGGCACAGCTTTGGAAGCCTGGCGGGCTGCCGAGTGGAGGCTGACCTGGGGGCTGAATGGTTCCGAGAATGTGGTGTCAGGAGGCAGCTGTGTGTGGTGCCCCAGGTGAGCCCAGCTAGGAGACACTTGTGAGGCGCGTCCTGTGTGGGTCTCATCCCCATGTTCCGGGCAGAGGCCCAGGGGAGTGAGGTGACCACCAAAGACCTCGACCTCTTGCTGTTTTGTCCCCTGGGGCTGCAACCCCTCAGGTGAGCAGGCTGCGAGCTCCCTTTTCAAGGATGACGGAAGGAACATATGTTTGCCCGTGATGTCAGAACAGTTAACTCTTGACCTAAAGGCCTCTGACAAGTGTTGAAGAGGGAAGGGGGTGTTGGGGAAGGGCTGGGGCCATGTTGGCTTCATGTCTCTGCTGCCCTGAGATAGAAGCCTGGCTTCCTGGTCGCCTGTCTGAACAGGCCACTCTCCAGTCCCCATTGGAGGCCACGACTCCATCTCATACGTGGCCAAGAGCTCTTTATCCAAACCATCACTTGAATTTGGACAGGGGGAACAAAACAGAACGAACCTGGGTGCTCAGAGCCAACACGGTCCTCAGGTACGCCCTGGAAACGTTCCCTGAAGACCTCCGCCCTGCCCTCCTCGCCACCCCCGCCCCCTTCTCCGGGAAGTCCCACAACGGGTTACAACGAATGTGACATTTATTCTTCTTGGCTCTGTGCAGAGTCAGGTGAGGTTATTGCAAATAGAATATAGAAATATTCATTTTCTCTTCCAAAAAAGGCTCTTAAATGTCAGATCAAATTAAATGAAATCATTGTATCAAGCAGAACACATATCAGTTGCAGATGGTGTAGTCTCTGTATAAATCCCCCAACCTCCCTGCTTCCCCTTAGATTTTATTGACCTGGGCCAGTTTAAATAAAGTTCAAATATCCTTATTAGTTGAGCAAATGTCATTTGCTCAAGTCTGAGCAAAGCGCATCCACACAACTCTCCCCCCTCCCAGACCTCGCACAACCCCCCCCGTCGTTGGTCTGGCTTCCTCCCTGCACTCATCGTAAGGTTCTCTGACGGCAAGTTCACCTGGCTTAGTTCTGCCTCCGCAGCCCACCTGTAAATGGCCCCGAGATTCCTGGCAGTTCCTGGGGCCCAGCATCAGGCCTCAGGGCTTCCAGGGAGCCTCTTCGGAGCAGGGGCTGCGGGAAGGGGCCGGAGGAGGGAGGCTGCGTGGGAGGCACAGTCATAAACACGCCCGGCTCCAAAAGGCAGGGGCCCTGTGCACAGATGTGGCGATGTTATGAGATAATTTTCGGGCCTCAATGGGGTGAAAGGGGTGGATTTGAGGGGCATATTTGGGGCGGCCTTTTCACGGAGCAGCACCATGACTTCATTACCATGTCAATCCTGGGAGAGGGCCCTGATTGAACACAGCAGTTGGCTGAATGCATATGGAGCGGATGGACCCCTGAATGAATAGTGAATGGAAAACCGGCTGGAATCTGCCTTCTGCTTTGTTTTCGGGGATGACCAGTGTGAGGGACCCCGGAGCTCCCAGTGCAGATGGGAGGAGGAGGCAGCCATGTGATGGGCTTCTGTCTCTCCCCTTTTTTTTTTTAATCATCCTATCCCTTGTGGGGTTTTTCCTCCATATTTGTAGACGTATTTCAGTTGCCTCCATGAATTTGNACCCTGCTTTTCGTGGCTGCCTCCCAGGGCCTAAGCCTTGCTGACCCAGCTCTGGTGGGGGGTGGGGGGGGGGCAGGTAACTGACATGAAACACCATAGCAGTGGCGGCAATAAGCATTTCCATGTTTCTCTCAAAAACGTGAGGTTTTAAGATCCCCAGCTTTGTGAGTTTTAGAAGTGATTGAACACGTAGTCAAGAAATCATGAAAAAGACAATTGAAAGTTTGAACGAGTTCGGAACGACTTCCGGAGTCCTCTCCTGCGTGAAGGGAATCTGTGTTCGTCCAGAAAGACTTGGGGCTCTCAGCGCGCTGAGGCATCCGAAGGGCAAGCGCTGTAAATCAAAGGGCTCTGGCATTATCTGGTTTCCTTTTCTGGCTTTAAAAGTTAGAACAGATGTCACAAGAGAGGACAAAATGGATTTTACCCACCAAGAGGGGCTTTTCTTACCGTCCGTAATAGGAAGTGCCTTGAAATGCTAATGTACACGGTTTGTGTCGCCGGGGTTTGCATAGAGATGGTGGGAAACAGCTCTGAGCCCAACAAAACCTTTTGTTATTAATCAAGAAAATCTGGTCTTCTGAAGCAGCAAAGAGCTGGAAAATAGCGAGGCCAGCAATGAGGCCAGGGAGCAAAAACGCAGTGGAAGATCCCAGCACTCCAGTAAGACCTGGTGTCTGGGGGCCCCACTGTATTTCCATGACCCCACTCTCCGCTCTCCCAGGGCCTCCATCTTTAGAGGGGGAGGGGTGTTTCCCTTGTATCTTGTACTTTAAAGTCGCGTGTTTTCTTTCTAAGCAATTTTGAGAAGCAGGCTGGAAGAAATCCATTAAAAGCGCGCTAATGAAGCGATGCTGAGAAAAGAAAGCTAAACACCACGGAGGCAAAGCGGAGCATTTTGCTTGGCTAATGGGCTTGATTATGAGATTTTACAGGCCCTTTTATAAACTCGAATTTTATTTTGTGCTGGAGAACGGGAAATTTCTGTTTGGTTTTAAACATACATGATCATACCACCAAATATTCCTAATTTAAAGCTGTGAGAGCAGGAGATTTCATGTCTGAGAGAGGAGGGGGCGGAAGAAGCCCGTGGGCACGGCTCAGCCTTCCTGCCTCCGCTGGAGAGAGCGGCACTAGGGTGCAGAAGCTCACCTCCCTCTTCCCCGAGCCGCTGTGGCTGGGATGGGGTGTGCTCACCTCACCTTATCTCCTCAACTCAACTAGAACAGATAATTCTTTAAAAAAAATTTTTTTTAACATTGATTTGAGAGACAGAGACAGAGCATGAGCATGAGCAGGGGAGGGACAGAGAGAGAGGGAGACACAGAATCCAAAGCAGGTTACAGGCTCTGAGCTGTTCGCGGGAGATCATGACCTGAGTCGAAGTCAGATGCTTAGCTGACTGAGCCACCCAGGCGCCCCAAGAACAGATAATTATCTTTGTTGTGGGGGGCTAGCCTCTGCCTCGAAGGAGACTTAGCAGAGTCCCTGGCCTCTATGCAAATGTCAATAGCACCCTTCTCCCATTGTGACCAGCAAAAATGTCTCCAGACATTACCCAAATCACCCCTGGTTGAGAACCACTGAATGAGACTGCCTTAGGGTGATGATGCACTTGAAATATTAGGAGACATCTCCTGACTTAGGAGATGCACTTGAAATATTCCCTGTGACTGCTCAGGGGCCAGGCTGGTGCTGGGCATGGGGCCCCCCGCACTGGCGCAGTGCCTATACTGAGAGCTTGGTCAAGGAGAGACAAGTCCGTTCCAAACAGCAGACTGGTGCATTCTTTCAGGGTCTTTCCCTGGGACACCAATGGTTTTGCATTTTCCCTCATCTTCCAGCTAGTGGGCAGGGGGAGGGAAAGCAGAGAAAGAAGCAGGAAGCCAGAACAATCGACAGCCTGAGGAATCATCGTGGTGTTGGATGCTGGTGTGTGGCACCACATTATAAGGCTTGTGTACGCTCAGCCCCGTGGGCAGATGGTGCCCTCATGATATAGACCTGAGGCTGCCCTAACCTCTGGTAACATATATATATTTAAGTGTTTACTTTTCTATTTTGAGAGAGAAAGTGAGAGCGAGTGAGAGAGAGCACAAAAGGGGGAGGGGCAGAGAGAGAGGGAGACACAGAATCCCAAGCAGGCTCTGCGCTGTCAGCTCAGAGCCCGACGCGGGGCTCCATCCCACCAACTGTGAGATCATGACCTGAGCCGGAGTCGGATGCTGAACCCACTGAGCCCCCTGGGCGCCCCTGACCTCTGGTAAGATTTTTAGCTGAGGTCTTGCTGTTCCTTAAATTCTGCTCCATTTTCCCTGCAGAGACACCTTGCGCTTCAGAATAGACTTGGTGAAAAGTTGCCCGTATACAGGATGAGAAGCATCCCCTTATAAAATAGGTGTTAAGCACACGTTGGATACACTCTTCTACTAAAAACAAACCTAGTGGGGCGCCTGGGTGGCTTAGTCGATTAAGCGTCCGACTTTCGCTTAGGTCATGATCTCACAGTTTGTGGGTTCGAGCCCCACGTCGGGCTCTGTGCTGACTGCCAGCTCGGAGCCTGGAGCCTATTTCAGAGTCTGTGTCTCCCTCTCTCTCTGACCCTCCCCTGCTCACGCTGTCTCTCTCTCTCTCTCTCTCCTAGAAATAAATAAATAAATAAACAAACAAACAAACCTAGAGAAAGTCTGTTGGAAATACTTTACTCGTATCATGGGCCCTCCTCCTCCTCCTCCCCGTCCTGGATCTGCTTGCAGTAGGCGCAGCTCTGGAGAAAAGTCCCCGGGAGCTGTTGTGATCCCATTACACACGGCCTACTCGCTTGGACAAGAGCTCGGTGAAGAACTAAGATGATACAATCCAGGGGGACCCCAGGCCACGCACAGAGAGCGGCCGATCTGGGCTGCACTGAACAATTCTTAGCTGCACTGGTTGTGTTGATTGAATCAGTAGGCTGTGCCACAGACAGGCCACGGGAGGCGTGCTTCCTGAGCGTGGGCAGGCATGGGGCTCGGAGGCCCCCAGGACACAGGGGGCCCCGGTTGCACAAACGCACAGGTTTATAGGCAGCACTCTGCTCTTGCCTCAACCCCCGAGGACGTTCTGGCAGCACTGACATAGAGCCGACCGAGAGGCGTGGGGCCCATGGAATGTGCTGGGTGGGAAGGGGAAGCCGCTGTGAAAACCAGGACAGCTGAGCAGAGAGGGCTGAGGGGCAGCCGGCTTCAACGTGGCTTCTTCCAAACTGTCCCTGTGACGTCATCCCGCGCCATGGCACAGCCCGAAAGCCTATTGGGTAAGTATTCACTTGGGTTTACAAGTTCTCTCTTTTAAAGAATGCATGTGCCCGCACAGGGGACCTTTTGAGCTGGTCTAGGGCCTCGATGCCTGCATCTGACCAGGAAGAAATGTCCACAGAGGCGCAGCACGCGGTGCCTGCTGTTCTACGGCCGGGTGGGGCAGGGCCATTGCCTGGGCACCTGTCGCTTCTCTTCTGTGCTGACCAGACTGGGCCCCGGCCGGGCCACGAGGAGCGTGATGGAGAGTGGAGGCCTGCGGGTGGGGGGCACAGGGATGGAGGGCTAACTTTTTAAAAACGTTTATTTATTTTTGAGAGAGAGAGAGCACGCACGCGCGCGCGCGAGAGAGAAAGCGCGAGTGGGGGAGGGGCAGAGAGAGAGCGAGACACAGAATCCAAAGCCGGTTCCAGGCTCCGAGCCGTCAGCACAGAGCCTGATGTGGGGCTCAACTCACAAACTGCGAGATCATGACCTGAGCCAAAGTCAGACACTCAGCTGACTGAGCCCCCGGGGCGCCCCGGGGAGAGGGAAGGGCTAACTTTAGACGGTGTCCCCGTCCCACCCCCCACCCCCACCTGCACCACTCCTGATGCTCACCTGTCTGGAGGGGAGGGGGACTCTCTGTATGGCCTCTTTTCCCCCGGGAGCTGCCCCACCCCCTCTCTGGGACTCAGTACCCACCATAAAATCATTAGCGAGAGAGGCCAGCAAGTCCAAGGATGAAATCAAATTCTGTGGGTGAGCGGGACAGCTCATCATGACTTCTGAGGGACAAAGGCATTTTGCATGTGAGTCATTCAGCCCCCCAGTGATGTGCTGGAACATACCTTGTAGCCTGTGGGTGGGTCGGGGTCAGGGGGAGGGCTGTGCCAGGAACCCCTTTCCCAGCTTGCTCCTGCCAGCCTTTCAGANGAACATCCTCCTTGACTATGATTTCACTTAGAGGGTGAGAGTACGGAGCAGAAAAAAGGCTCCATTATAAACACCTTAACAAGAGCCCACAAAGGAAATGCTGACTTTGTGGGGGGAGGGCGGGAGGGCAGGGTTTTGTGCGGAGTTCAAAGCCCCGAGTGAAAGCTAATGAGGACCATTGTATTTGGGCAAAGGACAGTGCCGGGAGCGCTTATCAGCGAGGGTTAGATTACCCGCCTCCAGTTTCTGGAGGGTTTTAAAAGCCTGCCTTCGGAGCCCCTGAGGGTCCAGAGGTGTCTGTTTCCTAGGGGACCCCTTCAGGGAGTGGCTCCTGGGGTCACAGGGGTGCCTGCTCTGTACCCACAGAGATGGGGGTGGGGGCAGGGCATTTGGGGGAAAGTTGTCCCACGATTGCTCGGGTCCTGGAAAGTCAGTACTGCTGAGGGGCCTTCACGGTTTGGGGGGCAGAGACGTTGTAGCCCGGGGGGGACGGGCTTCAGCAAAGCAAGATCCATGGAGAAATCCAGAGCTGAGGATACCTTTTTCTGAGACACTGTGGGGCTATAGCCTGTCAGTTCTCTGATTCCAAACTCAGGAATTCAGGACCCAAAATCAGCTGCTCTGATTTAACGCTGGTCAGTGAGTAGCTGAAGGTGATCCGCGTCCGGAATCTGCCTCGGCTTCTAGAAAGTGCCCGTTACTGCCAGGAATCCGGGGCCAGGAAGGACGCCACCCCTCTAAGGGAGCACCTGAACATGGAGGGAAAGGCCCTTCCTGTGCATTTCGGGGACTCCCGTGTCAGCCCTGGTCACTGACCAGGGCTCGGCCGGCAGGACACCTCCAGGCAGCAAGCAGCTGTGTTCGTGTTCCCAGGTGTGACAGTGGGTCCCCGGGGCGGGGGGGGAACCTGGTTTCATCTTGCCCACCCCTGTCAGGTGCCACTCCAGGGACATCAGCTCTACAGGTGCGCCAGAGTCACCCGTGTTCGGAAATCCGCCTTTTTGTGTGTCTGTTCACTTTCCCATCGACAGAATGAGAAAAACAATGTTTTTGTTTTTGTTTTCGTGAACGGGAACAAATTCCCTCACCTGCAAAGCAGAACCCAGCCACGCCCGCCGGCAGAAAATCCCATACTGGTAATGAAGTGGGCTAGGAAGAGCATGAAAAATTCCAGCACGCGTGACGCTGAGTGTGTGCTAATGAAGGAACGTGGTGAATAATTGTGCAGCAGTATTTCTGGGAAATACAGCTGGTGCTCCAGGACCGCTTCCCATCGGCCAAACGTGAACTTGTAAGTAAGATGTTCGCTCCTCTCTCCTTGTGTTCGTTCGTATCAAGTCTTCCAAAAGTCTCCAGTTTCGTGCAATGTCAATGGAAGTAACACGGGACACGGAGATGCAGAGAGCATTCTAGGCACATGAGGGAGGGAAATGAAAGAAGAAAAGAAGTGAGCAGCGTTATCTCTTTTGTGCTTGAAAAACAGATTCTGGGCAGAGGAACGCTGNGGCGCAAGGTGCCGAAGGCAGAGTGTCTGAGCTGCCGAGTGCAGAATTCTCAACCACCCGGAGTCTTCGAATTTTCAAAACCTCCCCTGGCATTTTCAGAGCAAATCAGTTTGAATTCACTTGAGTTAGAAACATGTCTGCTGTCTTGGCCCAACTAGGAAACCGAGGCTGGGGTTACGACTGCAGAGCTCCCCAAAATCTCAACACCCCCCAGCAGGGGGATGTCTGGGGGAGGAGAGGCCGGCAGGGAGTCATTGTCTGGATTTGGCTGGGTGTCAGCTCTGTGCATTGTTGAGTCTTCTGAGAGCCGGGTCCCTGAGCTCCAACCTCTAAGGGTGGAGGGTTGGACTCTGGTGGCTTTACGGAGCCTCAGGGGGCCCTGAAAACGCTCAGCAAATAGTGTCTTGTTGAATGTAGCGAGGCCTTCAGGTGCTGAAGAGAGTACCTCTGGCCTTGACATTGGGCTTCATGTGGGAGTGTCTACCAGGCAGGGGACGGATTGCGTACCTGTAGCAGGTGACAGGTGCCGGCCCATGGGGTCTGCCAGGTGCATGCCGTGTCCCCAGCATCTTCCACTCCATCCTCGAAGGGCCGGGATGAGGGTGCTTATGTCATGGGAGAGAAACCGAGGCTCAGATCGCGGACACGACTTGTCTGTGGCTGTGCAGCTGATTAATAGGGGGCTGGGATTCGGCTGGGCCGTCAGACCCCAGACTTGAGCCCTCAGGAAACCGCTCTGCCACCCTGGGCTGTGTGGGAGGAAGGGGGTGCGGATGCTTGCTCAGTAACTGGGCTCTACCTAAACTGATGGTTCTTGATTGTTGGTTTTGTTTTGTTTTGTTTTTAAACATTTATTTATCTGAGAGAGAGAGAGAGAGTGAGAGAGCAAGCGAGCTAGCAGGGGAGGGGCAGAGAGAGAGGGAGACACAGATTGTGGAGCAGGCTCCAAGGTCTGAGCTGTCAGCACAGAGCCCGACGCGGGGCTTGAACTCACAAATGGTAAGATCATGACCTGAGCTGAAGTCAGATGCTTAACTGACTGAGCCACCCAGGAGCCTGTGGTTCTTGATTGTTTAAGAACAACCCATATTTCAAGCAAGTTGTTTGCCAAAATGGCAAAGTTTGCCAATGATTCCTTAATTTTCTTTTCCTTCCTTCCTTCCTTCCTTCCTTCCTTCCTTCCTTCCTCCCTCCCTCCCTCCCTCCCTTCCTCATGTTTATTTATTATTTTTTTTTAACATTTATTCATTTTTTTGAGGGACAGAGAGAGACAGTATGAGTGGGGGAAGGGCTCCAGGCTCTTAGCTGTCAGGACAGAGCCCAATGTGGGGCTCAAACTCACGAACCGTGAGATCATGACCTGAGCCAAAGTAGGCCACCCAAGACTGAGCCACCAGGTACCCCTTTTATTTACTTATTTACTCTGAGAGAGAGGAAGGAAAGAGAGAGAGGAAGGAGCAAAGAGAGAGCAAGAGATAATCCCAAGCAGGCCACCAGCACAGAGCCTGATGCGGGGTTCGATCCCACGAACCGTGAGATTACGACCTGAGCTGAAATCAAGAATCAGATGCTCAACTGACTGAGCCACCCAGGTGCCCTGATGATACCTTCATTTAAAAAAATATATAAATAAGCACTGACGCCAGGTTTTGCTATGTAATATCGCCACCCTCACTGGGGTGCACGTTCTGGATAGAGCAAGAGGGAACAGGTGAGGGAGCAGCATGGGGGCCTGAAGTTATCCCTGCAAGAATGTCTTGTGGGTCTTGACAGAAAAAGGTTGAGAAATCTGTGGCAGGAAGTGGCTGGGTTCCACCTTCCTTACTGCGTGGTAACCCCGGGTGGAGGGGGGTGGCATTATCTGGTGGCGATAAGAAAACTAGGCCCGGGCAGATACAGGACTAATATTGTGGGTACACTCTGTGCTCCAAACAGAGGCTCGGGTTGGAAGCCCTGGGCCTGTGAATGTGACTTCTTTGGGCCTAGGATATTTGCAGGTATAATCCGGGTAAGATGAGGTCATGTGGGTGGGCCTCATCCGGGGATGGGTGTCTTCATAAGCAGAGGGGAGATTGGACAACGTGCCCACAGACAAGACAGACAGAACCCCGGATGACGAGCAGGCAGAGGCTGGGGGGCCACGTCTACAGGCCTAAGATGATCTGCAACCGGAGAAGCCCAGAGACGGGGACGGGTCTGGCTGTAGGTCCTGCAGAGGAAGCGTGGCCCTGCCGATTGGCGCCTTGGGTTTGCATTTCTAGCCCCCAGAACTGTGAGAAAATAAATCCCTGTTCTTTTTATTATTATTATTTTAATGTTTATTTATTTTTGAGAAGCAGAGAGAGGCAGAGCACAAGCAGGGGAGCAGCAGAGAGAGAGGGAGACACAGAATCCGAAGCAGCTCCAGGCTCCGAGCTGTCAGCACAGAGCCTGATGCGGGGTTCGAACCCACAGACTGTGAGATCATGACCTGAGCCGAAGTTGGATGCTCAACTGACTGAGCCACCCAGGCGCCCCATCCTTGTTCTTTTTTAAAAATTTGTTCGTTCATTCATTCATTCATTCATTCATTCATTCATTCATTTATAGAGAACATGAGCAGAAGAGGCGTGGAGAGAGAGAGAGAGAGAGAGAATCCTCAGGAGGCTCTGCACTGTCAGTGCAACACCCAATGTGGGGCTGGATCCCATGAACCATGAGATCTTGGCCCAAGTGGAAGCTAAGCGTTGGATGCTTAACCGACTGAGCCACCCAAGCGGCTCAAATCCCTGTTTTCTTTCTTTCTTTTTTTTTTTTAAATACATCTCCCATAACTGTGAGATCATGACCTGAGCAGAAACTAAGTGTTGGACACTTAACCAACTGAGCCACCCAGCTCCTAAATCCCTGTTGTTTTAAGGCACCCGGTTTGTAGTCACCTGTCACAGCGGCCACAGGAGACGGACACGCCAAGGATGTCACCTCGCTTCTGCTGCGTACGTGACCAATTCCGTGTCAGGTTCCGGGGAGGAAGCTGGAGAGGGCAGGATGCTGCCCGCATCTAGCTGGAGCCACCCTTGCTGCAAGGTCTCCAAAACCAGACGAGGAATGAAGTTTGGTGCCACACATCCTGGGGAGCTTGGAGGGCATGAGCAAGGGCCGGGGGGTCAGAGCGTGCTGAGCGGCCAGAATATTTGCGCTTCATCAAGGGATCGGTGAGGGTAAAGGAATGGCCTTTCCCGGTCGCACCAGCCGCGCTCCCAGAAGAAGGGAGAAACTTGGGACTTCCCTTGGGATTTAGGGGTGCTTAAGAGTGGGGGCGGGGAGGGAAGGACTAGATTGGTGTCAGGGGCTGCGGTCGCAGGCTGTTGTCCAGGCGAGGCTGGGGGGCCCTGCAGAGAAGCGCCGAGTCCGGGTGAGAGGCAGGGACTAGAGACAAGGAGCGGCCCAGGGCAGGAGCGGCCCACAGGGCGCCGAGGGGGCCGAGCTGGCTGGGGAGCTGTTGACATCCAGAGCGTATGTGATTCCTGATGATAAATCACCCTGGAAAGGCATTAAATATCGTGTTCGTGAGTGAGTCAGAACCCAAGTATGCTGGTCTTCTTGTAATGTGGGCGGCCGAGTTATGTTGAACGAGCTGAAGGGGTTAGTATCTCATGAATGTGCGTGGGAGGCTGACTGCATTGGAGAAAGAGTTAATAATTAAACCGTTTGCGCCACCACAATGGGCCGGGGCTGGCCAGGGTCCCCGGGCTGACCCCGCTCCCCGCCCGCCCTGTTGGTATGTGGCCCACACGGGAAGACCACAGGAAGCTCGGACCGCGGCCGAACAGCAAGGCATTTTGCTTCTGGACGCTGCCGGGACAGGAAATTAGCGAGGCTGATTAGGAAAATCAATTTGGCTTGGCTTGGGCGAGGAGGAGGAAGAGGAGAAAGGGGGGGGGAAGGAGGGGCTCAGGGAGACCCTGGGCTCCCCTGTGAGGTGGGGGTTATCACCTCCATTCTCTGGCGGGGAGGCCAAGGCTCAGAGACGGTGAGCAGTTGGCAGAGCTTTGCGGCGAGCCGGGGATGAGGGTGCAGGCCGGTGGGCTCTCCGTGCTCCAGCCTGAGCCCCCAGCACTGCTGGACTGGGCCCCCCCACCCCAGGCTAAAGCGGCAGGAGAGGAGGCTTGCAGGCCCCGACAAGAAGTAGGGGGCCCAGGTCCCGCCTCCGGCTCGGCCTTTCCCTAGGGTGGTTATCAAGGAAGACGCAGGAAGGGGGGGCGTCAGCCCCAACCCACCGTTACCTGCCCCGTGGCCCTGGACCGCCTTGTGGCTTCCGTAAAGGGGGTGGTGGCTTCCTCTGGCAGGAGGGGCAGACTCGATGCTGTCCCCTCCGGCTCCCATGATTCCTGACTTCGGGGTCTTGAAGTGATGAAGAATCGCTTCACCGTGTTCGGAGATGCCGGGCTGTGGGGCCGGGGGCCACCCCTGCAGTCGCTGAATGTCAGGCCCCTGGCGCCCTGACACCTCGCCTGGCTTTTGGCTGCGACACCCCCGGTCCCACTTAGCCNATATTTCCGTTGCGGGCTTCGCGGGGCCGCAGAAATGCTGCTTCTGGACTAAACCTCCTACAGAAGACCAGTCCCCACCTATCTGCTCAGAGTGGGACCCCCAGTTCCTGCAACGGGCCTTCCCTGGGTCCTTAGGCCCTTGGCTCCCTGGCTGCACAGATGCCACGTGGTGAGGCCCCAGAGGCCACCCAGCCGACCCGGAGAGGTCAAAGTCTCCTGGGTCACAGCACCACCCGGGGAGCCCCTTCCTGTGTGGGGGGCGCAGTAGTGAAGACAAGCACATCCTAAGCCCCAGAACCCGTGAGGCCGGGGCAGAGAGGGTTCAGCCAGGGACCCTGGGTTCCCGGTGCAATCACAGGGTCCCTACGTGTGCAAGAGGCAGCAGAGTGAGACGTGTGAGCTGGGAGACGCAGCCGGCGGGCGCTGGCCGTGACCGTGACCGTGGGAGGGCCCGGGTTGAGGGGCGTGGACGGCCCCCAGACGCTGGAGGAGACCAGGAAAGCTCCCGAAAGAACACGGCCGTGGACTCTGATTTCAGGCCAGTGAGACCCATTTTAGGCTTCTGGCCTCCGGAACTGTAAGATGATACGTTTGTATTGGTTTAAGGCGTCACGTTTGCCAGGATTTGTTAGCGCGGGAAGAGAAAACGAACACACCGGGTGCCACCTTCCCTCGTGGCGGGTCCCGTGTGCGGGGCGGGGCGGGCTGGAAACCGGGCGGCAGGAGGCAGGGAGCCTGTGGGGCGGCAGGTCCTGGAGCTTCACGCCTCCGCGCCCGTGTGGCAGTGCCCCGTCAGGGCCGCACCCAGAGAAATAAGCCCTCACACCTGCCCGTCTAGGTGCACGTGACCCTGCGGCTTAGAACAATTCTTCACTGGCGCGGGGAGCAGGTGCAGCGGGTGCTGTTCTCTGGACTCCGCTGGACAAATGGGCCTGCGGCCGAGGGAGGAGAGCGTCAGGGCTGCAGGAGGGATGAGGGACGTCCGTGTCTGTCCCAGGGGTTTTCAGTTCAGTCACGGAGGCCATGTGCAGAGAAGATCCCACGGCAGGCCGTGTTGGGGGCACGGTCTCTGGGCGCGGAGAGCGGCACGTGGGCACAAGAGCACGTGGGACGGGGAGGAGCCCCACCGAGGGGGCGGGGCCCCAGAAGGGGAGGGGCCCCACCGAGGGGGCGGAGCCCACGAAGGGGANGGAGGGGCCCCACCGAGGGGGCGGAGCCCACAGAAGGGGAGGGGCCCCACCGAGGGAGAGGAGCCCCATCAAAGGGGAGGAGCCCCACCGAGGGGGAGGGCCCCACCGAGGGGGCGGGGCCCTACAGAAGGGGAGGAGCCCCACCGAGGGGGAGGAGCCTCGCCGAGGGGGAGGAGCCCCACCGAGAGGGAGGAGCCCCGCCGAGGGGGAGGAGCCTCGCTGAGGGGGCGGGGGGGGCGC
>NW_027551571.1:4820929-4825414 GCF_008692635.1 Crocuta crocuta | reverse complement strand
GGGGGGGAGGAGCCGGGTGGGGGGGGCGGGGCCCCGCCGAGGGGGCGGGGCACGCAGGAGCAGGAGGCCGCGGCGCAGAAGCTGTCGCGCTGGGCAGCCCCGGGAAGGGCCTAGGGGGGCACGCCCGGACGCTGTGGATCCACAGGCAAGCCGAGTGCTGTGCGCCAGCTTCGCCGCGGCCTGCTCTTCTGGGGCGCTCATGTGACTTCCGCCGCAGTGCGACAGGGCGCGGTGGCGGCCAGTGGGCCGTGTGCGGCGCTGGCGCGTGTCTCCGCTCTCCTCTCGTTGTCCCGCAGGCCTGGCAGCCGCGTGCGGACGGGGGCGGGTCCTGCCCCTCGCCCTGCAGACTCGTGGGGTGAGGGACGCGACGCCTCGGAGGTGAAGCCTGGACATTGCTGGGTTCACTTCTCATCCAGGCCCGGCTGCCTGTCTCGGATGATTACCCGGGTTTAGAAGGAGCCCCGTGCACCTGGGGGGCTCGGTCGGTTAAGCGGCCGACTTCCGCTCAGGTCATGATCTCGCGGTTCGTGGGTTCGAGCCCCACGTCGGGCTCTGTGCTGACAGCTCAGAGCCTGGAGCTGCTTCGGATTCTGTGTCTGCCTCTCTCTCTGTCCCTCCCCTGCTCATGCTCTCTCTCTCTCTCTCTTTCAGAAATAAATAAAACATTTAAAAAAATAGAAAATAGGCTTTTGAGACTTTTCAGGGGAGAAATCTGTGAAATCCACTGCAGCAGATCTTATGAAGCACATTTATTGGCACTCACTGTATTATTTTATGAGGACACATCTTGCTCCCTGGATCCATAAAGGTGAGTGTACCCCTGCTTTAAGACTATTAATACGTGACAAGGATAGTTCAGTGGCCTTTAACATAAATTTTAAATCAAAGTACAATGTGCAGAGACACTTAGTATTATGTATGCTTGGCCCACTGCCTTGTTATTCCTATAACGTGATCATTAAAGTAAAATGTATAAAATCAGAATTTTATGATAGGTGGCTTTATTCTTTCCCATTAAAATTCCTGTTAATGAGTTTGACTCATCAATAATAATTTGCCCAGCACCATGCGTTTGTGTTAAAATCACAGCTAATGCTGTGGAGTGCTTACCATGTTCAGTGACATGCCATGATTCCACTTAGTCCTCACAAGGATTTGTTTGGTGGTATTCCGTAAGGATCCCCAGTTCAGAGATGAGGAAACTGAGGCACAGAAGGGTTGAGTAGCTGGCCGAGAGTCACACAGCAAGTGGGTGGTGGGCAGAAACCCAGGTCTGGGCTGTCGCGAGGCCGGGTTCGCCCCTCTCTGCAGGGTGGCGAGGAGGCCATGGGCCGTGAATAGCTCACCCCAGGCCAGAGCAGCACCAGGCCTTGGGCGGGCTGTCCCAGCCCCTCCTAATTTGTGCCCAGAGGGAGTGCGGCCAGGAGGCAGGGTGGTTACCAGCAGTTAAGAGTGGAGGGAGGGAAAGGCATTTTGAATTTGACACATTTTTCATTTTAGAACTTGCTACCCTGACTTGTCAAGTAGAAATTAGAACCACGCCAGTTTCTGGATGTTCTCACACTTAGAAAATTCTAGAGGTGACAGGCAACACGTCTTAACCTCTTAAGGTGCATATGCCTTAATTGGGCACATCGGAACCACAGAGAGCGTCGCTGAGACAGAGCGAAGGTGTTTATCTCGTCTTTATTTATGAAACACTTTGGGGAAAATTTCTTTCTCTCAACTCGGCTGAGAAACATCAGCCCCAGGACTTTTAAAAGAGGGGCCATGACAGTTGTACCCCGAACATCTGTCCCCGTGAGAGGTAACTGGTGGAGGGTTTATTCATCTCACCTGAATGGCCAGCTTGTCCCTGGGACGAGTGCCCAGCCCCCACCTCAGCCTCCCCTGTTCCTCTGATGAGCTCTTGGAGGCAGGTGTGTGCCTGAGCCACCGTGGCCGCCTTCTGCTCCCAGAAACAAGTGCTCTGGTAAGTACCAAGTGCCCGGCTCACTCTGGTCCCCCGGAACTCCCACAGGGTAGGTGGCTGGGCCATTGACACGTCTGGGACACGGGGCTGAGCCTTGCAAAGCACTCTGATTCAGAGTGAAGAGAGAAGCCCACTGAGTCAGAGACGGCTCACCCAGTCAATCCCTGGCCCCCTTTTCTTCCCGAGAAACGGATGACCAGATTTAAAGTCCTCTGACCTTCTCCCCTCTGCCATAAGAGCTCACACTGAGATTCTGGTGAGGAGGTTGATTTTGAGTCAGAGAGATTTGAGTCAGAGAGAGCGAGCGAGCGAGCAGGGGAGGGGCAGAGAGAGGGGGGACAGAAAATCCAAAGCAGGCTCTGTGCTAATAGCAGTGAGCCTGACACAGGCCACGAACCCACGAACACTGAGATCATGGCCATAGCCAAAGTCAGACGCTCAACTGACTGAGTCACCAAGGTGCTCCTATTTTATTTTTTTAAGTTTATTTATTTTGAGAGAGACAGAGTGTGCCAGTAGGGGACGGGCAGAGAGAGAGGGAGAGAGAACCCCAAGCAGGCTCTGAACTGCCAATACGGAGCCCGACTTGGGGCTTGAACCCACGAACCGTAAGATCATGACCTGAGCCAAAGCCAAGAGTGGGCGCTTAGCTGACTCAGCCCCCCAGGGGCCCCATAATCTGAAAGATTTTTGACTCGGGCTGTTCGTTCGGTGCTCCCCTCCCCAGCTCCCAGTGGCCGAGCTCTCTGGGGCTCCCCGGCCCCTCCCTCTGCGGCTGACAGTGTCTGCACATTCTGCGGGGCGTGGGTGAGGGTGTGGGGCTGAGAAATCCCGCTCTCCGGGCACGACTGAATGAGAGCTCAGTGAGTTCACTGTCACAGAACAAAAGCAGGAAAACTGTGGGCAGATCCAGTCCCTCGCTGGACGCAGGGTGTTATCGAGGGGAGGCCCCCGGCGTCCTGGACACTGAGTAACACACTGGAAGCTCGGCCCTGTGACTCGGACCTTGGACCTCGGGGCCTGGCCGGCTGCCTGATCTCAGATGTCCTTCCAGGGAGGTCTGCGCTTTTCCACCCTGCTCTGCCGGTGGTGCTCCCCGACGGGGCCAAGGTCCTCATGGACTCAGCAGGACACCAGGGCCGGGCCGGCCTCTGCCAGCCGGTCGGCTGACTCTCTCCACGGTGTCAATCCCACTTTGGGAACTTATTAGCTGTGTGACTGCGAGCAAGCGTCTTCACCGGTCTGAGCCTCGATGCCCTCGTCTGTCAAATGGATGTGAGGTCCTGGCTTCAGAAGGCTCTCGGGCGGGGGCTGGGCATGTGAGCTAGGGCCCGGCATTTGCAGGGGCTGAAGGGTGTCACTTCTTTGTCACTCTCCGGCTCTCTTTAAACCCTGGTGTCTCCTCACCCCCTTTCCTGCTTCTGTTGACCTGCCTCTAAGGTCCTGGGCCATTGTCCTGCGCTTGCTCGCTGTGAGGCACCTCTGCGCGCGCCCCCACTCGCTATGGCCCCGGCCCCTTGCACGGCCAGAGGTGGGGCTCAGAGACCTCACGGACTTCACCTGAGTGACAGCCTCCAGGCCAGCGGGGGCAGGAGAAGTCCCTGGGTCCTGGGTCTGCTTGACGCACACGCTGGCCCGGGGCAGATGGGCTCTGACTTCCGAGGCCTTTTGTGAAAAAGTGAAGGGACAGGTGTTTTATGTGCCTGTTTGGTGGCAGGCACTGCTCCTTCGGGGACGCTGGCGAGTGAGGGAAGCTGGAGGGGGCGGTCCCGGGAGCGGGAAGATGGAGGCACCTGGCTAACCCGTCTCGTGGGGGAGAGAGAAGTCCCTGACAGGTCGTTTGGAAAGCAGACACCAGAGAGAGAGCGAGAGAGATGGGAGGAGTGGGAGAGAGACAGAGAGAGACGGAGAGAAAGAGGAAGAGAGGGGAAGGGGGGAGAGACAGACAGCGCCTGTCTGTGGCCCCATCCCTCCAGACTTTGCTGCTCTGTCACCGGGCCCCAGGTGACAGGAGCCTGTCTGTGGGGCTGTCGGGTTGGCCTTCCCTGAATGGAGTGTTAATGGAGGGTTGACTTCAGCCTTTCCTGGCCCCCAAATGAATGGGATTATAATCAGAATCTCCTTCAGTGGTTCCCATCAGTGAAGCGTCTTTCCTGGATCATCACCCAGCGATCAAGACTCACCCATTCGAGGGGAGTGTGGCTCTAGCGCGGGCTGGGGCACACCCGGGTGTGACCGCTTGCTGCCCGCTGGTCCCCAGAAAGTTGCTTAGACTCGCTCTTGCTATCTGTGAGGGGACGGTGGCCGTGAGGGAGAAGGAGGTGCTATGGGAGGTGTTGGCACAGGAAGGTCTGGGCTCCTGGCTGGCAGCACCCTGGGGTGGGGGTGGGGGTGGGCTCTGGGCGCCCTGGGGCCGGAGGCCTGGCTTCAACTCCCTGCTGGATGCTGAGTGAGTGTGGGGGGGCTCCTCTCTGTAAGGCTGCTGACCTGGGGCTCATGGATGAGCCCGCTGG
>NW_027551571.1:4816960-4820921 GCF_008692635.1 Crocuta crocuta | reverse complement strand
GTTTCCGGGAGGCTCCGCGTTCTGCAGTCATGGAGACCCGTCCTTGACCTGGGCCTCAAGAGCCAGACTCTCAGCCTTGGAGAGGTTTTATGGGACAACTGAGGGGGGAATAGGTCCTTTCTCTGTTTGCCCACTCCCCCGGGGTCACTGCAAGTTTGACTTCGTTAGATAGCACTTTATTGCACCGCTCCCTCCTCAGAAAAATCCCTGTAATTTAGGGATTTCCTATTTATCTTTTAGGTTTATGGCCATTTGGTGAAATGGCTATGACTATGGCCGGTGTGTGTTTAACCTGTGTGGTTCAATTATATACTGAGATCTCTCATCCTGTGTCTCTCTCCACACACACACATACACACCCTTCCACACACACACATACACACTTTCAGACACGTTCTCATAGATACTCTCATAAATACACCTTCACAGACACCCCCTCACACACATTCTCACACACATACTCTCTCACACATGCACACACTCACATACACAACCTTTCACAGTCACACACATTTTTACCCCCCCCACTTACACACTGTCTCATACACATTCTCACACACATTTTTCTCTCACACACATTCTCTCTCACAAGGCACACACACACACTCTCACACACAGCCTCACGTACACACCCATTCACACTCATACACTCTCTCATACACATTTTCACACACATTTTCTCTCACACAGGCACACACACTCTGTCGCACACATACCCATTCACACTCACACACTCTCATACACATCGTCCCACACGTTTTCTCACACACTCACACAATCTACACACACGCACCCACGTGCACACACACCCCTCAGGCGCTCCACTCTCCACAGTCTCCAGCCGCCTCCTGTAACTCGGCTCCAAGCTGTGAGCCGCAGGCCTAGAGCTGCCCTGGCCCCCCCGCTCCTGGAGGCCCTTGGGTCTGTTGGGTGGTTTGTAAATGGCGCTCCGTGGAATCCAGGGCCACGAGCTAGGCCACGGGCTAGGCTGGGGGGAGTCAGTGTTGGTGCTTTCGCCGTGGTCCTTATTTTCACTTCAGTGAGACCAGCTTCACGTTTCGGTTTTGTCTACTGGAGCTCTTCATGAGTTTTCTTTTGAAGAAAGAATTCTATTGCTAAAAAAGATTTGCAAATGACTGGCCCGCCTCATGGAGCGCTAAGACACTTGGGGAGTATGCGTGAAGCACCTGCATCTCCACAGCCAGTGATGCCAGCAGGTGGCTGAAGTCACTTCGGGTGTGAGTCTGGGACTGAGGGGTCGAAACTGAGGGAGCCATATTTGTGGGGATGGGGGTTCTGAAAACAGTGCTTTGGGAGTGACGGAACATTCCTCCCTGTATAGGGCTGTTTTCTCCCCTGGACCCGGCTCCTCTGTGACCCATCCATCTGTCCACATACTTCTCCACCCATCCACCCATGTCTATCCAGGCAGCCCTGTCTTTGTAAGGCCACCTCCGCTCCTGGTGGCTGTGAGCTGTGACTGGGGAGAGCTGGCCATGTGTGGCTGGCTGGACGACCTGGTGGGCCGCTGCACCCGAGGAGAGGTTGGCGCACAGACCACTGCGGTAGCACACCCTGCTGGACCTGAGGAGGCAAGCGGGATGAGAGCCTGTCGCAGGCTGGATGAGGAAGGCCAGCCCTGCCAGGCGGCCAGGGCATTAGCACAGGGTGGGAAGGAGCAAAGATGGGTGTCTTGAGTGTGGCTCGCTTTGAGGGGTCTCCCGGCAGGAGGAGGTGATACAGAGACCTCTGGGCAGGTCGGGGGGAGGTGGGGCTCAGCCACTAGACTTGGACTGTGGTGAACAAGGCTTGGGCCCTGTGCTGGCCGCCAGCAGATGCCTAGAATCAGAACCAGGGGTCAAAGGGTAGACCAGATGTCTGTACTGGGGAGGTATCGGCACACACGCTGGGCACGCCCTCATCTCAAAGCCTCGTTCCAGCAATTCTCTACATCTGCGATGGCCTTTCCACAGCCTTCTCCCTGTTTGACTCCAGCCTTTGCTCTAATGCCCTCTCTCCGTGAGGTCCATGTTGACCGATCCATTTAATGTACAACCTGCCCCCACCCCCTCCCCTTCCCTGCTCCTTTTTCCCTCCAGAATACTTGTGACCTTTAACCTACTACATAACTTATTTATGTATTAAGCTTATCGTGTATTATCAACCTCTCCCTTCTAGAATGCAGATCCTCATCCAGTATCTGTTCAGTGAATAGGAGAGAATCTCGGCCAAAGCTTGGCGGTGGCGGGGAGGGGTTGTTCCTGACCTCTCACGGGGCAGGAAATAATGTGCAACTGTGGGAAATATCATAGGTCTGTCAAAAGGCCATGAAACCAATCCATTCTATTTGTCTGGGACAATAAAAATATGGTCAATTTGTCAAGAGAAGAGGAAAACAGCTCTACCATGCGTAAGTGACATGCCCCCCTCATTGCGCGTGTGAGGTTGGCGCCATTGGTTATTCCCATTTTAAAGATGAGAACGCTGATGATCTGGGAAGTTACGTAACTCACCGGGGACCCGTGGCTTGCAAGCGGAGATTGCTGCCCGGGCTCTGCGAACTCCAGAAGTCTCTGATTGTTACCCCTGCTCTCCTGCCCCGAGTCAACATGGCTCCCCCACCCCCCAGAATGCTCAGGGAGCTGTGCTCCAGGGAGAGCGACATGGTGTTTCGTGGGGTACATACGGCTCGGACCCCAAGCTTGCATGCCATCTGTGAGGGGCGATGAGGCAGGGGAAGCAAGGACCGTGAGGGGCCGGCGCTGGGAGCCCCGAGTGGGCTGGTGCGCTCAGCCCCTTAAGCAGGTGTGCACGTGTGAGTTGAGCACCTTGAAGTCACACCTCCGATTTTCAGGGTTTCCCTGTGTCCTGATTCCGCAGAAGGGGGGCTGCTGGCTGTGCTCTCAGAGGCTGATTAGATTTCAGGTCGGCTCGCTGGAATGGGGTTGCTACTCGAGCAGCCCTTGGTGGCCAGGACACGGCGGCTGAATTTTCCAGCAAAGCCGTGGGTCCAAAGGTCATTGCCTGGCTCTTCACTCAGTGTGCTGCCTCGTGTGTGTGGCTGGGGCTCAAGGCTGGTGCTGTCCTGGTGCCAGGCCCGGCCAGGTGACCTGAAGTCCGGCCATGTAGCCGGTCAGGGCCTGGCTCCTCTGTTTCCAGGAAGGACCAGGCATTCCCCGGTGGCCGGCCTCAGGCAGCACCGAAAGTCTGACGAGAGAAGGCCCAGTCCCCATATCCCCCCCCACCTCTCGTGCTGTTTTGATGCCCGCTGATGCCAGGACTCGGTGCTTCTGCAGAATGGAGTTGACGTCATCGGTTTGAACTCCTCTCTCTGGGGCCCCGTGTGAAATGACTCGGCATGACCCGCCCAAGTCACTGTCACCTAGACCAGCTGCTCTTCTTCCGCCGAGCCCAGGAGGATCAGGGTGCCCCGGCTTACCCAGCAGGCAGCGTCTCCCCCATGCAGAGAAGCAGTGCTTATGAAGGCCTGCTGTGTGCTGGGCGCTGGGACACGTGTCCAGAACAGAGTCACTGCCTTCCAGGTGCTCCTGGTCGAGGATGACCTAGCTACATAAACACCAATTTCATGCAACTAAGAATATGACAGACAGGAACTTTTTTTTTTGAGAGTGAGCGAGCAGGGGAGGGGAGCAGAGAGAGAAGGAGAGAGAGAGAATCCTAAGGGGCTTGATCTCATGACTGTGACATCATGACCGGAGCCGAAATCAAGAGTTGGTCGCTGAACCGACAGAGCCATCCAGGCGCCCCCTGGGGCGTTGTTGAACCAGAGATGTGTATATAGAGCTGAGGGTTCGGTGGCAAACGAGACAGACACAGGTGCTGTGAATAACCCACGGTGTCAGCCCTGGGTGGAGGGGTCCAGGGAGAGATGGGGGCGCAGGGGAGGGTCTCCTAGCGCTCACCTGAGGAGTTGGGGGAGGTTAGCTGAGGCCTGGAGATA
>NW_027551571.1:4800248-4816894 GCF_008692635.1 Crocuta crocuta | reverse complement strand
TAGAGGGGCAGGTGGAGAGGGGAAGTTTCTGGGGAGTGGTCCCTGTGGCCTCTGGGGGGGTGTACTCAGGCTGGGTGTTGGGGGCCGGGGTGGGGACTAGACGGTAATTGACGGCCTGGAGGGGGTGCTCACCTCCAGGGAGACGGTGAGATGAAGGTGGAGGGCCAGGGCCCAGTGCACGGTGGGGAGAGGGTCAACCCAGAGACAAGCAAACCCAAAGAGGAGTTCTTCCTTCGAGAGCGGGGGAAGAGTGCTCTGTGGAGGGGGTGGTCCTCAAGGTTGAATTCACCAGATGGGTTCCTCTCTGCCAGCTTCTGTATCCTAGGGAAGTGAAATCCAATGTTGGCAGCAGAGGGAGGAGGCAGCTCTACACTTGGAGGAGGGTGAAGGAAGGTTGCCGCAGCTCTCTGGGGCTGGTGGCCGGGCTGGGCGGGCACCGAGAATCTTCGGTTACAGCTCAGGCTCTCAGACTGCTGCAGGGACATGAGCATCTTTTGAGATTTGGGTTTCCTCCTGTGGAGGTAATGCAGGGGCAGGGCTGGGGGCCGGTCCCAGTGCACCTCTGACCTTGCGTAACCTTGGGCAGCTTGCTGTCTCCCTGGGCCTTGGCTTTCTTATCTGTGTAATGAGAAGGCCAGACTAGAAAAGCAATAAGGCCCCCTGGAGACCCAGGATTAAATTTAAGGCCACGGTTTGAAGATTGTATTTCTTTCACTCCTGATTAGCATAGGAGAGGCGGAAATGAGAAGTTAATATTGAAGCATGCCTGAAACATGAACCTAAGAAGTGGGAATTTCACTACTACTTTGGGATTTTGCGTTGGGTTCTTTTCCAGTGAATTTAGGTTTGTAGGTTAATTACAAAAATGTTACCGGGGGGAAAAACCCTTCTGATTTTTCATGGTTGGTTTATGTAGTTGTCGAGTGCCCTTGTCTGTTTCTCTTCTGTCCGTTTGATGTCAACATCTAGATTATTTCAAGGCTCTTTGGCATCAACAGCTGACGGGAATAGCGAGGCAAGAAGGTAGAAGGCGTTTGGTTTTGTTACATGTTGGCAAGCTCTGATGAAATCATCTATTTCTTCACCGATTTGTTCTTGCATTCATCAATAAACCCTTAGTGAAAAGATGGATGAATGAATACGTGTGGGGATTGAGAAAGAGTGCGGAGAGACCATTTAATGATTTCATTTATCTCTGCTCTCTTGACCTCTGCCTGTTATAATGAAAAATTATGGAAATTGAAAATAGGCCATTTATAACATCCAGGAGGGGAAAACGCGCAAAGAGAAAGCAAGTGGATTATGAGTGCATTTAGGTATGTACTGAAACTAAGTTTGGAATTAACACTGATCTCGAGGGATTTGAGAAATTTGAATAGGGACATTGTTTTCTCTCATAAAACAAGCACCTCTAAGGCATATGGCAATATGTAATGCATCCCAATGAAAGGAAGCATGTTAAAGGGAAAATAATATTTCTCTTCCTTCAGACTCCATTTTACAGGTTGAGAGAACACCAGGGAGCCTGGGAGCTCCTTTTATCCAAATCCCATGAGTGTTGACCCAGGTCATCAACTATCTCCCTAGCCCCACCCATTTTTCCTCTGCGAGAGAAGACAGTTTTTTAGGAGCATCTGCACTTTTGTGCAGGCTATGGAGAAACAGCTCCATCTCCATCTCTCCCTATCCTTGGGACCCTTGCCTTTTTTTCCTTCTGATTCTGGATGTTTCTTAAAGCAATTCAATTTTATCTTCCTGGGGTAACTTACTCTGGAGTCTCCTAAGCTGCTCCAAGTGGACTGGCAGCTCTCTGCACATTTGAACTGAGTGTTCTCCAGGCAACTCCATGATCCCAAGGGATTCCTTTGCTTCTGTGTTTATTTTTATTAAAAATTTTTTAAAATGCTTTATTTATTTCTGAGAGAGAGACAGCATGAGCAGGGGAGGGTCAGAGAGAGAGGGAGGGAGACACAGAGTCTGAAACAGGCTCCAGACTCCGAGCTAGCTGTCAGCACAGAGCCCAATGCGGGGCTGGAACCCACAAACCATGAGATCATGACCTGAGCTGAAGTCGGATGCTCAACTGACTGAGCCACCCAGATGCCCCTGCATCTGTTTTTAAACGTTAACTGAAGCATTGTATGAAAACAAAAAAGCACACAGAACATAAGTGCATATCTTGATGAATTATCACAAAGGGCATATGCTCTTGTCAAGAAATAGAACTTTATTAATATTCTAGAAACATCCCTTACTTATTTCCTAGTTACCACCCCTATCCTACTCTCCAGAGGTAACCACTATCCTGACTTCTTCTTCCTCTTCCTCCTCCTCTTCTTCTTCTTCCTTCTTCTTTTTTTTTTCTAAGTAGGTGTCACACCCATCCTGGAGTGGGGCCCAGTGTGGGGCTTGAATTCAAACCCTGAGTTCAAGACCTGAGCTGAGATCAACACTCAGACACTTAACCAACTGAGCCACCTAGACACCCATATCCTGACTTCTCATAACACAGATTAGTTTTGCTGTTTTTCATCTTTACCTACTCTTCACATACTCTTTGAGGAAGAAAATGTATTCTGCTGTTGCTGGATGGAATATTCTCTAAATGTCAGTGAGATCATACTGGCTGTTTAGGTCATCTATACTCTTACTGATTACCTGCTGTATCTATCATTTACTGATTGAGGATGTTGACGTCTGCAACTATAATAGTTGATGTGTTTACTATTCCTTGGATTTCTATAAGGTTTTGCTTTATGTATTTTGATGCTCTGTTATTAGGTGCATTCATGTTAGGGATTTTTATGTCTTCTTGGAGAACTGACCCTTTTTAAAACAATTTTTTTTAATGTTTTATTTATTTTTGAGAGGGAGACACACACACACAGCACGAGCAGGGGAGGGTCAGAGAAAGAGGGAGACACAGAATCCGAATACAAGCTCCAGGCTCTGAGCTGTCAGCACAGAGCCTGATGTGGGGCTCAAACCCATGAACTGTGAGATCATGACCTGAGCCGAAGTCAGACACTCAACCGACTGAGCCACCCAGGTGCCCCAAGAATTGACTCTTTTATGTAATGTCCTTCATTATCCCTGATAATCTTCCTTATTTTGAAGTCTGCCTTGTTTGAAATTAATGCAGCTACTCCAGCTTTCTTTAGATTAGCACTAGCATGCTCTATATGTGTTCCCGACGTATCTCCATGAAATGATGATCCCTGTTAACTATGTTCCCCCACCATTTCCTGGGTAGGCATTATAGGAAAGCTAGAGGGTACTATATTGGAGGAAATACCCTTCCCCCAGCTGGGATAGCCCTGGCAGTCTTCTTCCTTGGAGAATTGGCATCCGTTATGGAGAATACTTGGGACATGTTACACATGATTCCCTTCCCTCCTCCTGCCAGAATCATGGCAGGGATCTTTCTTGATTCTTCATTGTGAGAACTTGGTGGAGTTCCTGGAAGTAAAGCCCCTGAAAACGTGAGAGCCCATCAATCCTGCAGCCCCAGGAGTTTCTCTCTTTTAGGCTAGTTCACACTCAGCCTCCAGCAATTTGTTAAAATTACCATTTAAGTATCTCTAGCAGTTTATGACTCTAGTTTATGACTTTTGTTCTAGGTAAGATCTTGGTTATGATTTGGGATGTACCTTGTCTCTCCCAATTTAGGGGTGGTGGTTTGTCCTGCAACACTAGGTAAGTGAAGAGTCCAAGAAAAGTCATTATTTTCAGTTTTCCAGATTTTTCATGTAAGAATGGTGGGTGACAACTTCCAAGGTATTTATATGTTGGAGCTAAAACTGGAAGTCTGAAGCTTACTCTTTGATTGTGTCTTGTATTTGGTTTCATGCATATTTTTATAGTTTTTTCTCTTCTTTTGGTGGAACAAATCTTCCAATAGCTTCTTTTTTTAAGTGTATTTATTTTTAGAGAGAGAGAGCGAACATGGAAGTGTGAGCAGGGTTTGGGAGATGAAGGGCAGAGAGAGAGAGGAAGAGAGAGACTCCCAAGCAGACTCTTCACTGTCAACATGAAGCCCAACTTGGGGTCCATCCCACGAGCTGTCAGATCCTGAGCTGAGCCAAAACCAAGAGTTGGTTGCTTAACCCGCTGAGCCACCCAGGTGCCCCCAAATCTTCCAATAGCTTCCTGAAGGTATGTGGCAGGTAAATTTTTGGACACCTTGAATGACTAACACTATCTTCCTTGTACCCTCACACCTAATTGATAGTTTGGTTTGGTACAGAATTCTGGTTTAGAAAAGATTTCCCCCTCAAGATTTTTGAAGACCTTGAATTGTAATCTAGTATCCAGGGTTGATTATCTGATTCTTGAACCTTTGTATGAGACCTATTTTTATCTCCCTGACAGCTTGTAAGATTTTCTTTTTGTCCTCAATATTCTTTTTTTAAAGTTTATTTATTTATTTTGAGAGAAAGAGAGCGAGAAGGAGCGGGGGGAGAGAGAGAGAGAGAAGGAGAGGGGCAGAGAGAGAGGGAGAGAATCTGAAGCAGGCTCCACTTTGTTAGTGCAGAGCCTAACCTGGAGCTCAAACTCATGAACTGTGAGATCATGACCTGGACCAAAACCAAGAGTCGGTGTTTAACGAACTGAGCCACCCAAGCACCCCTTTGTCCTCAATGTTCTTAACTGTCACAATGACTAACTTGGGGTGCCTCTATCATACTAGGCATTTAATGGGTCCTTTAAGCTGGAAATTAATATCTTTCAGGTCTCAGAAATGTTCTTAAATTGTATCTTGATGATTTTCTCTTCTCTGTTTACCTTGATTTCTTTTTCTGGAACTCTTTCTAATAGTGAATTTGTTGAACTAAGCCTTCAGTTTTTGCTCTGTTTCCTCTATTTTATCTTCCAATCTTTCTTTTTAAAAATTTTTAAAAATGTTTATTTATTTTTGAGACAGAGCATGAGCAGGGGAGGGGCAGAGAGAGAGGGAGACACAGAATCCAAAGCAGACTCCAGGCCCAGAGCTGTCAACACAGAGCCTGACATAGGGCTTGAACTCACATGAGATCATGACCTGAGCTGAAGTTGGACATTCAACCGACTGAGCCACCCAGGCATCCCTTATCTTCCAAGCTTTCTAATGAGAGGCAACAGTCTGTGGGAGGCATGGATGGAGTAATGGCTAAGCCCCTCAGACATGGACGAGCTGGGGATGGGAAAGAAGGGAAAGGTTGAGAGCAGGGGCTCTTCTTGTGATGCACTGTTCTTTTTTTTTTTTTTTTTTTTTTTTTTTTTGGGGTGATGCAATGTTCTGACGCAGAAGTCAGAAATGTATGAGAACTCCAATCTGAATCTGGCTGGTAAGGCTAACGTTATGTCCTCCAAAGAAGGTATACTGAAGTCTGAACCCCCAACACCTTAGATTGTGACCTTTAGGAATAGGGTCCTTATAGAATGTCATTGGTTAAGAAAAGGTCCTAGTGGAGTAGAGAGAGTCCCTAAGCCAATATAATTGGTGTGTTTATAAGAAGAAGGCCATGTAAAGACAGAGAGGCAGGGAGGAAGCCACATGAAGATGGAGACAGTGAGGCACATATAAGCTATGGGATACCAGGATTGCCGGCTGTCACCAGAAACTAGGAGACAGGCGTGGGGCAGTTTATCCCCCAAAGCCCTCACAGGGAACCAGCCTTACCCATAGTCTATTCAGACTTCCAGCTCCAGGACGGTATTGTTTAAAGCTCTGCAACGTGTAGTGCCTTGTCAGTGAGTCCTGGCGAGCTAACACGTCGTCCTATAAATATTATATTTATATTATAATATAATTATATTATATTATTTTATATTATCGTCCTTTATATTATATTATATTTAAACCCGTCGTATTTGTCAAGGTGGAAGAGAGATGGCAGTTTTTAATCCTTTCGACAAAGTTTGTTACCCGGATTCAGCCTTTTTTCAGAGTTAGGGTACGTGGCTTACTTTGGTGCTCTTGCCCCGGCCTTACAAATGTCAAGGGCACCTGGCTTCTTGGCAACACCCTCCCCGCCCCCCAACTTCTGGTTTTGGGTTGAGCTTTCTTATCCTACTTGTCTGGCCACTTACTACCTCCCCCATGCTCTCCAGCTACCAGCATTCTCCCACAGCGCCTTCCCCACCGCCTTCTCTCTTGTGGGTCTACACCAGCACAGGCCGACGGAACCTTCTGTGATGACAGAACTGTTCTTTATCTGGGCTGCTCAGTATGAGAGCCCCCGGCCAGATGCAACTGTTGAGCACTTGGGATGTGGCTAGAGCAAACCACAAACTAAATTTTAGAATTTATTTCATAAAAATGTCAATGTAGCACATGGGGCCCTTGGCTACCATATTGGAGAGCCTGGATCTGTACTGTGAAACAAAACAAGGAAGTTTTTGTTTTCAAGGTAATTAGGGAGGTAATGAAAGTACAGGAATGTCTTCCATCTGCTATCTTTACCCTAATGTCTCTTGCAAGCCTTAAGTTTTATTTCAAAGAGATCTTAGAGCTAAAGCAGCAATAGTGGATTTAAAAAGAAGTTCTGCAGACACTTCTCCAAAGAGGACCTCCAGATGGCCAACAGACACATGAAACGATGCTCAGCATCCCTCCTCATCAGGGAAATACAAATCAAAACCACACTGAGATACCACCTCACGCCAGTCAGAGTGGCTAAAATGAGCAAATCAGAGGACTCTAGATGCTGGTGAGGATGTGGAGAAACGGGCACCCTCCTACACTGTTGGTGGGAACGTAAACTGGTGCAGCCCCTCTGGAAAACAGTGTGGAGGTTCCTCAGGAAACTAACACTAGAACTCCCCTAGGACCCAGCAATAGCACTGCTAGGAATTTACCCAAGGGATACAGAAATGCTGAGGCATAGGAGCACATGTACCCCAATGTTCATAGCAGCACTCTCCACAATAGCTAAAACATGGAAAGAGCCTAAGTGTCCATCAACAGATGAATGGATCAAGAAGATGTGGTTTATCTATACCATGGAATACTACATGGCAATGAGAAAGAATGAAATCTGGCCATGTGTAGCAACATGGATGGACCTTGAGGGTGTTATGCTGAGCGAAATAAGTCAGGCAGAGAAGGACAAATATCATATGTTTGCACGTATAGGAGGATTAGGAGGAACTTGACGGAGGAACAAGGGGGAGAAGAAGGGCGGAAATGGTGGGGGAAAGGGAGAGAGGCAAACCATGAGAGACTCTTGAATGCTGACAAAAACTGAGGACTGATGGATGTGGGGGGGAGGGGGGATGGGCATGGAGGAGGACACTTGTGGGGATGAGCACTGAGTGTTATGTGGAAACTAATTTGACAATAAACTATTTGTAATAAATACATAAATAAATAAATAAAATGCTAAAAAAAATTAAAATAAAAAATAAAAAGAAGTTCTGGCCCCATGTAGTTGGTGAGCCCTGTCGCATGGTTCTTTGGGTAAGAGGCGGCCCTTGTGATGGTTTTTCCTGTCACAGGGGAGGGCCTGGACAGGTAGGGAGGTAGGAAGGGGGCGGTGCTTGGGGCCCCCGCCCCCAGACCTGTTCTCATTCCAGCCCACCTTTTCTCTGTACTCACCGGTCCTTGGCCAACTGGCCTCATCTTTGGTGGTTCAGCCTCCGGTCAGCTTAGGTATGCTTGAAGCTTCCAGACACTGCACCAGGCACACCTATGTGAGTCCCGAATATTCAAGTTGGCCTCCAAGGCCCTGCGGCCACTGGGCTGCCGGAAAACAGATTGGATTGGTAAAAATATGTGTTGTGTGTGTTCTCACAAAACCTGAGAAAATCACACCTCCACTTTGACAAAAAAATCTGTTTGCACTGCTCCAATAATCACTTCCTAACTGGTGGGAAAGCAGGCCATATGTCTGTGAAGTGGCTTCCGTGCAAAATACCTTTTCTCCGGCCGATCAGCTTCGAAATAAAAAGAAACCAAGCCACATGCTTCTGCTTCCAAACAATAGTCCCCGTGCACACTGCTCTTGCAGACAGGTGGAGTGGGGACGCGGAAGTGGGCCCCCTAGGGCTCATGACGTGTGAGGGCGCTTCCGGAAGTAGTAGCCAATGGGAGTTTTTGGTTTAGAAGTTCAGGGATGGGTGTGGGGAGATGCAGGCACCCAGATGTAAACCAGGTGGGTTCCACGTGCAGAAAGTGGGTTTGATTTACTGGAGAGACTTGGAGCCCCTCCTGGGGACTGTGGCATCTGACTTTGGAAGCTCAGCTCACACCCATTGCAAGATGCCAGCAGGCTGGCCCACGGACAGGTGCACAGAGAACGATCTGCAAGCCTCCCTCCGCCTCCACGCCTGGCCCTCAGGCCTTTTGGAGGATGTGTCTCCAGAATTCAACCCTGGAGGTGGTGGTTGTCCCTGGGAGGCTAATGCACATGGCGGAAAAGCAGTATCACCGAGAAGTTTTCATCTCTGAGCCCCTTCTCCAGGAGTCGATTTGGAGACTCTATTCTCCAGGAGTCGACCTGGAGCTATTCTAGAATAATGAGCATCTTTCCCACAGCGCCGTTTCTGGAACAAGCCTGTCTCTCCATAATTGGCTTTGTGGCCTCAGGTCAATCCCAAACATTATATTTTGATTTTTTCACCTAGGACTCCAAAAGGTAGTGTGAAAAGAAATCTAGTTAAGAGATACAAACATACTTTTAAAAAGCTACTGATTTTTGTGCCCATTTCAGGGTTTTTTAAAGTTTATTTATTTTGAGAGAGAGAGAGAAGGTGTTAGCAGGGAAGGGACAGAGAGAGAGAGAGAGAGAGGGAGGTAGAGAGAGAATCCCAAGCAGGCTCTGTGTTCAGCTCAGAGCCAGACGTGGGGCCTGAACTCACAAACCGTGAGATCATGACTCTGGGTTGAAGTCAGACACTTAACTGATACCTTGATTTTAGTTTTATTTTCAAAATTTTACTTGTTTTATAAATAAACAGCAAATCAATTCTCTACGTGAACTGCCTCTCTTTTAAAAAATATTGATGTCCCTTGTGCTCTGAGTTTATTATTTGGAAGATTCAGGAAGTAAAGCTCTTAGAGTTTTTATTACTATTCATCAGGGGGGAGTTTATAAAAGAGTGCTCGGGGCTGAACGCTTATGTCCCCCCAAATTCAGATGTTCCCCCCCCAAATCCCTAGTGGGATGGTTTTTGGAGGCAGGACCTTTGGGAGCTGATTCAGCTGTGAAGGAGGCACCCCACGAATGGGGTTAGTGCCTTGTTATAAGAAGAGACACGATGAGATGATCTGTCCGCACCCTGTGAGGACGGGGGCAAGACAGTGGTATTTGTGAGTCAGGAAGAGAGGCTTCACCAGAACCCGGTGAGGCTGGGGCCCTGATCTCTTCCAGCCCCCAGGGCTGTGGGGGACAAGTGGTGGCTGGGTCCCCTCCTCGGCAGCATCCTGCTACAGCCACCTGGGCTGAGACGGAGAGCATGGCCTGTAATCGTCAAAGCTGGAGCCTCGCAGGCTTCGCCAGTCTGGCCAACTGCGTGTGACGTGGGCGCTCAGTCCATCCCGGGGCGCTGCCCGCACACCTGTAGCCCCCGCCAACCCAGGAGTGCCTCTGGGGACCCAAGAGTCAGCTCTGTGACCGCACTGCATTCGCCACGCGGCGGCTCACGCGGGGAACCGACGGTTTTCAGTAGAAGAACACTTCCCGGGGTGGCAGCAGCAGCTAATTAAAGCGAGAAGGAAGCCCAGGGGAGATGAAGGAGGGACAGCATTGTTCCAGAGCCTGGAAGTGACATTGGCATGCGTGGATGAGGCCCGGGCCCCAAGGGCCCTGCCTCAAATGTGTCTTTCCTGACCCCTTCCAGCTGGAAGTAATCTCCCTGTGGAACTGGGCAGCACATTATCGGCTCGTCCCTGGGCACTCACTCCTGTCTGCCTCCAGCCGGTTATTTCTGAACCCGCCTTATCTCGCCTCTCGGACCAGCTAGTGTCTCAGGGGTTGGGACTATTGTAAACACCCACTATCTTCCTGCCCAGGGCCTTTGCACAAGGGGTTATCAGTTAGCTGAATCCAGTCCCTGTGGCCTCAACCCTGTCCCTGGATTTCGGGCCCAGCCACTTCTGGGCACCAGCGGCCCAGCGCCCTGGGGATGGGGCGGGGTCCACACGGGCTGCCATCTTGGGAATTGAAAGTCCTGGGGCCGTTGTGGCGGTTTATTGGCTCCCTCACCCTTCCTGCCGTGCTCTGTGCTGCGTGTCCAGCGTCTTCCCACCCAGCACGCCTCTCTCTGCCACGTCTTCTCCCAGCTGATGGCCATTCTTCCACCTGTCCGTGTTCGGTGCTCACGTCGCAGGAAAGGGCCTCTGCCTCAACCTCCCGTCTTCCTGGCCTGGCTTCTCCCACGAGGCCGGTGGCCTGCCATCGCTGGATCTGAGGTGTGCTCCTTAGCCTTCATCTGGCCTGCTTGTCTGCAGCATTTCACCCCGTTGAGGACCAAAGACTGTTCCGGAAGGAAGCCTCTGCTCCCTCGGCACCCTTGTCAGACTCTGCTTGTCCTCCTGGACGCTGCGTCTTTTCTCTTCCTTCTCTGGGGCCTTTTCTTCTCCTTTATCTCGTCATGTTCTCTGCCCGTTGCTCACCGCTCTTTCCTGCTATAGGGTTTTGGCCACCACCGGGACGCGGACACCCCTCTGGTCTGCAGCTGCGGTTCTAGACTTTTCCCTGACCTTATTTCACATACACGTTCCCGTCGTCCTCTGTTTACTGCCGGAAGCCAGCTCCCCACACACTGGCATCTACGATGGAAGGGAAGACGCACGGCCGGCATCTCCTGCCGCGGTTAGCGACACCGCCATCGCCTGGCTGCCCGTCCTGGACTCGCTTCTGTCCTTGACCCCGTCCAGTGACCAGGGCCCTGAGGGCCGCGGCGTGGTCGGGTGGGCTACGCCGTGTAACAGCCTGAACCTCAGTGGCTCACCGTCGGCAACGTTTGTTTCTTGCCCCTGTGCAGCCTGCCGTGGGAGGGGCATGACCCCAGGCGGCCCGCCTCCAGGGAGCCTCTCAGAGATTGTTCTAGATGCATCTGTGCCAGCTGGAGCCCAGGCCTCGGGGATTGCTGCAGGAGGGAAGGAGCACCCCAGAGGACCCCGGAAGACATCTAGGAAAGGCTTATGTCACTTCTGCCCCCTCCTGCTGGCCAGAGCTCAGCCCACGGCCTCCGTGCCACCTGCCAGGAGGCAGGGGATGTGGTGCCTTGAGTGCTTGGGGGAGGAAATGAGCTGGTGCCCACCCCGCCTCCTCCTCACACTCCCCGTGCTCCTGGATCCCGCCGTCCTCCAGCTGCGCACCGACCCCTCCTTCCCCAGCACCCACCCCAGTGAGGCTTTCTCGCTCCTCGCGGTTCCCCAGACTGGGCCGTGTCTTCTCAAGTGCCCCGACCTTGCCCAGCGGTGCTCTCTCTTCTGGAAGGTGGCCTCGGATCTGCATGCCAGAGCCAGCTCGCAGGTCTGCGTGCCCGCTGCGGCCGAGACAGCAGCTGCGTGTGAACGCTTGCTGCGTTTTGTTGGGCGTCGCTTCTCAGAGAGCCCGACCCCACCTGCTGGCTGAAGGCGACGGGGCCTCTGTGTACCAATCACTGCGCTAAGAAGAGCTTCACAGGTTTTAACTCACTGGGTCCTCACGGCACCCTGTGAGAGAGGTCCCGCTGTGGTTTCTATTTGAAAACACAATGGAGAACCTGAGGCACAGAGAGGTTTGGGAACTCGCCCAAGGTCACACAGCCGGCAAGTGTCGGAGGCCAGCTGGCTCCTAGTGTGGCCTCAGTCATGGACAGCGCTCTGTGGGGCATCTCCTTCATGTGCGTCTCTTTGGCCACCGCAGGCTGGTCGCTAACGTCCTGACAGACGCACCCGTGGGAGAGTTCCGTGTTCTGGTTTCTTCAGCCTCTTCCTCTGCCTGCCTCCCCCACACTCCTCTCGGAAGCCTCCCTGGTCTTCACTTTTTGCTCCATTTCTGTGACTTAAGAAGTAAGGAAATAAATTCACGAGACTTTCACTATTTTTTGTTCAAACAAACGAACCGTCTTGTCTTAACAGTGGGCACCCTTCCCCTTAGGCAGGGATGTCATCGCTGCCTGGAATGTTCTGGAAGGCTTCTTTGGGGACTGATTGCAGAGATAGCTTACCGGTCATACAGAAGAGCCATTTCCAGGACTTTAGCGTCACCATCTACACAGTATGTGCAACATTCCAGGGATTCTCCCGAATACATGTTACTAATTAAACATGCTTCGCCCAGCATATCACTACTTTCAGTAAGTGCAAAAAGTGATGTACTTCCAAGTTCCCATCACTGTATTCGGGTCCTGGGGCCACCGTGACCAGAACCCCAGGCTAGCTGGTGTCAACAGCAGGGACTTGTTTCTCATCATTCTGAAGCTGCAAGTCCCAGAGGCAGGTGTTGCCCGGGCCGGTCTCTTGAGCCCTCTCCCCCTGGCTTGGAGACGGCCACCTTCTCGCTGTGTCTTTACTTGGTGTTCCCTCATGTCTGTGTGTGTCTGTGTCCTAATCTCCTTTGTAAGGACACCAGTCATGTTGGATTAGGACCCACTCATATGACCTCATTTTACCTTAATTGCCTCTTCGAGAGCCCTGTCTCCACATACAGTCATGTTCGGAGGCACTGGGGATTAGGACCCAAGGTACTGGGGATTAGGACTCAACATGGGAGTTTTGGGGCGACGCGGTTCAGCCCACAGCGGGCAGCGACTGAAGCTCATGCCTCTCTGGGCTCCATATCCAGCAGCTCCTTGACCTTGGACCAGTCCCCGCTTCCCTGGGTTTCAGTCTCCTTATCACCAACATAGGGAGTCAGACTAGATCGCCCTGGGTCTCTACGGCCTCGAGGCTCTGCGATAACCACTTACACGGCATCAGGCATCGCGTTAGGATGATATACTGCCTCTGAGCCACAGGCAATACCAGGGCGTCAGCATTCAAGGCCACCAACCCTGGGGTGCTCTGGTTTCTCAACAGCTGACAACAAGCCGTATTATCTCTGTTGGCAAGCTAAACATTTCTCCTGGGCGCACAGCGACATCATCTCAGCTGCAAACATCCTCAGGGAAACATTGTTCCGTCTCTTCTAGTCTGTTCAGTCCTGAGATAGAAGCCCCTGATCATGCCCTGAAGGAAGGAAGGAAGAAGTCTGGTGCCTTCGAAGCTGAGCAAGGGCACTTTCTATCCGGGGTAATTCTATCTACATGCACTGGTTGAAGTTCAAGTCAAAGCAAACCAGCAGTGAATGAAAAGCAGTCAGCAAGGACAGCAGGACCCTTCTCGTGGGCGCCGGGGCAGACCCCCTCAGTCACAGCTGGCTTGGGCCAGCTTGGAGCCCGTCTGCAACTTTCCAGGTCCCTGGAGTCGGCCGAGGTAGGCCATGCTCGGCAGACAAGCCTGAAGCTTGCAGCCCATTCTTTACTGAGTGGCGCTGTGGCGGACTCTTGTATCGTACGCCAGCCCCGTCCTGCATCCCGGGGCGGCAGCTGTGTGGGACCAGCTGGCCTCCTTCCGATGGGCACCGACAGGAAGACACGCAGGTATGGGCGGGGGGAGGGGGTGCTCTGAGCAGGACCAGCTTCCTCTACCTCGAGTGGGATCTTTGTCCTTCTCCACTTTAAGAAGGCAGTCTGTAAACCTAGCTCCTCGCATTCATGCAGGTAACCAGACTTTCCAGATTCTGTTTCCTTCTCCACCACACGGGCACCACGGATGATGCCCAGGAGAGTCGTCGTGAGGGACAAGGTAGCCGGTGCCCAGTTCCCGGCAGCCATCTGCTTATTTATTTTGTGCCAGCCTCTGTTGATCTGGGGGAGATTGGGTGAGTCCGTACAGTGGGGTGCGATTTCCCACGGGCAACGCGGAGTTCGGCACAGTGGTCATCACGATGCCCACGGACACCGCACTTCAGGGGCACACAGCCCATGATGTGCATTCTCCCTTCAACCCCCGCCATCACGCTGTGAGGTCAGTGCTGCCCCTTTCTCTTTACGTGAGGGGTACTGGAGAAGGAGAGGTTAACACCTGCCCTGTGCAAGGTCACACGGGCGGCAGGAGGGTGCGGGAAGAGCCTGGCCTGGGCCACCTCGCGCTGCTCTGATTTTCTGCAGCCCCGGGACCAGGCTCCACTCGCGGTCCCAGCGCTCATGACAGTCCCGCAGCAACCGGACACTGGAGCCTTTCCACAGCCGTCACGGAAGCCCAGAGGGCTTCAGTTCACCTGTGTGTGCAATCCGTACGGACACGCTGCACAGGGGTCTCAAGCTACAGCAAAGACTTGGCCTTCTTGAGGTGTCTTCTCTTGACCACACGAGGGAGATGGCTTTTGCATAATCCGCCCAAAAGAAACTTGCTAAAAACTCAGACTGATTGGGACCCAATCAGACCAAATTATTTGACGCCCTGGCATATTTTCAAAATTTGCAAAGGTCCAACGTCCTCCTCTTATTGTGGGAAACAGTGGGGTGGCCACGGGCTGTAAAGTTCAGGTTGACGTGGGGTTGACCGGGCCCAGGGCCCAGGACGTCTGCCTGGATTTGGCCTCGTGCTAATGCGGGCAAGTGGGTCTGATGGCCTCAGGCTGGGTCTTCACGGGACAGGAACAGGAGCCGTAACTTCCTTCTCCACAGACTTTTCTCTCTCTCGATCACATACTGGAGTTGTTGTATCAGTTGGGGAGCTCTGTGTGTGGTTTTGTCACAGGAGAGGCAATGAGGGGGGACTTGCCCCTCCATCTTCCCCACAGAGGTGGGGTCCCTTCCCGGGACAAAGGGCAGGTAAACAGAAGCTTAAGATGCGTGCGACCTTGCAGTATGCGGTTTAGGGCTCCTGCGAGGGGGTGCTGACGGGCCTGCGGTGGGCGTAGCAGAGTGAGTTAGGGGGACAATGACACCCTGGCACCCTCATTCCCGCAAACATCACCGTGCTGGGCCCTGCCCTCCAGTCTGAGAACTGGTGACTTTGTCCAGGGCTGAGGGAGAGAGCGTAAGCCAATGTAGGGGATGCCACAGTGGGCTCCCTATTCTCGTCCGTCGGTCCGGCTCTGTGCTTATTTTATCCACTTCCTCCAGGTGAGGACACTCGGGCCCTTGCCGGACTCCAGCGCACGTCTCGAACCTCTGCCCATGCCACCCACTCGCCCTCCCACTGTGTTCCGGACCCCGTGGTGACTCTTCTCGGGTTCCCGCCTTGCCTTGGGTTCCAACGCCCCCATCCACCTCCGAGGGCCAGTCCAGCTTGACCCTCTGCCCGAGCCCTGGTAGCTCCCTCTTCTGAGGCTTTTCCAGCCTCCCCATCCCAACGGCCTCCACAGATCACCTCCACTGCTGTCCACTCTCCGGCCGAGCTACTCAAATCTGGCTTCAAGGGTGTGATTCTTCATGGTCAATCAATCGTGACACTGGCTTTAGGTTTCTTTTGAAAAGAGCCCCAGGAGTCCAGGGCTCCCGGAAGCACCCCCAGCACACCCACAGGAGGCGGGGCCTTCTCCTTGGCCGGTTCCGTGCCTCAGTTTTCCTCTAGAGTGGCAGCTCAACACTGCAGCAGACCCCGCGTGGAATGAGTGGTTCTTGGCTGGCAGTCAGACGGGTTTAAGAATGACGGCATTTTTCCTTTACAAGAAATAAAGGAAAAGGCTGTCTTGCTAAATCAACAAAGCTGCTTGTATTGCTGTTCATTTGGCCAGGCAACTCCTCATTGACTTGTCATGGGTTTTGGCTCTGCCAAACCCAGCTTTCACTGCAATCAGGACGATTCGTCATCGAAAGTGTTCGGCACGTTGATGGCCAGGTGGAGGGGCCCACCATCGGCAGGCAGGGTGGGCAGAGGAGATGAGAGCAGAAGGGACCTTGGAAGTCTCGGATCCCAGCCCTTTCCTTCTATGGATGAGTGCCGGGAGGCCTTGGCCCCAGGAGAAGGGCTCCTGGTTGATGGTGTCTGGGGCTGGACAAAAGCTCCCGCAGAAGGACTTGGCGCAATGGTGGATGCCTCACCCATGTCCTTCATGAACCATTCTTACGCAAGATGCAGTCGCTGGTGGCCCCTCGTGGGGAAGGGTGGAAGAGCTCATGGGGAGAGGACCCCCCTTAGCATCTGCAAGCATGGGGAGGTGCTGAGAGGAGAGACCTTCCACTCCCCTCTGCCACAGTCAGGCTCGCAAACCTGGATGGATAAGACCGGGAATTTCTCTCTCAAACAAATAAGCGCAACCAAGATAGATTTGCTTTGAACGTTATGCGACATCTTTACGACATGGCTCATCACTGTGCTGGAGAGGAAATGGCACTCAGAATTTGGTTTGTGGACAATACAGAATGCGGGCGCCTGGCGTGGAGTCACACAGGCTCAGCGAGGGAGGTGGAGGCTAGCATTGGGCATCTCCTGATCCCTCCTCCTCGTTTCCTCCGCTCTCAGTGTCCCTGAACCAATGGCCCATCTGGTTGATGCATTCATATGTGAAGGACTTTCATGTGAACTAGGGGTGACTCGTTCTAGATGCTGCTTCAGGGCAGAAAGCTTGACCGTCTGGGCGTAATCACAGAGAAGTGACTTTGAGCCCATCATGGAGTCCCACAAGTTAGCATCGCCCTGGAACTGGGGGAGCTGCCTTGCGGGGTGGGGGGTGGGGCTCCCG
>NW_027551571.1:4782107-4800212 GCF_008692635.1 Crocuta crocuta | reverse complement strand
GAGAGGGGGGGGGGGGGGGGGCAGGGACATCTGCCCGGAGCACTTCGGGGCCAGGGCTCCTGCTGGGGGTGGCAAGCTGGACCTGATCAATGACTCGTATGTCCAGTCTGTCCCAGAGCTGCGGGCCCGCTGGCTTTCCCGCTGTCCTCTCTGTGGGTAGGTTCCTGAAGCCGACTTCGCTCCTGGAGTCTGTTCCGGGTTAGATGGAAGGGAAGGGAGGGGGCCTGCACTTCAGGGAAAAGTGCATCTTGTTCAGGGCGGGGTCTGTCACCTCAGGTCTGCGGCAGTCTGCCTACATAGTGCTGTCACCTAAATGTGACGTTGGTCCAGGATGGGCTTTGAGTGGAGGTTTCAGGGTGACCCGAGAGCACAGGCAGAGTCTGAGAGTGTCACAGAGCTGGGTACCTGCTCACAGCCCAGGTTTGTCTGCTGAGAAAGGCTGTCCCGGACTTTGTCTTGGACTATAGGGAGTGATCTTTGCTCAAAGCTGGAGAGAGAGGACGGCGGGTGAACAGGGTCCTGGCTGGGAGGTCAAGAGTAGCACTTGCATCTGCTATACTGGGCTCCCGAGATTGTTCAAGTGCAGACTGTAGGTTTATAATAATTATAATAATAATAATAATAATAATAATAATAATAAATTCAGGTTGGGCAATTCCCGCTTGACTGTATATCCTAATTGTGGATTAGAGTATGTAAACCCTGTGTTTGTAGATGTGGTCCCCATTTTCCTTAAGCCAATGTAATTTTTCTGCCCAAAACACCAACAGATCTGAAATCTCCGTGTGAAGAGTGCTTGTGTTATTAACTCAAGGAGAGGGCANCTTCCTTCCTTCCTTCCTTCCTTCCTTCCTTCCTTCCTTCCTTCCTTCCTTCCTGTGCAAAAGATGTTTTTATTATAGCACAGGGACAGGACCCATGGGCAGAAAGAGCTGCACTCATCTTAATGCTTTTCTGGTGGCTGTTAGTGGGAAATTCAACAGAACTAGGGGTGAGAGTCTTTGTAACCACTATCTGGGCATATATCTATCTATATCTATATCTATCTATATCTATATCTATATCTATATCTAGACATATATAGATAGATAGGTAGATAGTTGAGATGTAATTCACACACCTTAAAATCTACTCCTTTAAAGTGTGTAATACAATGGTGTTTAATATATTCATAAAATTGTGCAGTCTTCATTACTATCTAATTCCAGAACATTTCCAACATCCTCAGAAGAAATCTCTTACCTATAAGCAGTCACTCTTCCTCACCCCCACCCCCCAGGCCCTGGCAACCTGACAACTAATCCACTTTCTGTCTGTATGAATTTGCTGTATTTCCTATAATAAAACCATGTAATATATGGCCTTTTGTGTCTAGTATCTCTCACTAAGCATAATGTGGTCATGGTCCATCTATGATGTAGCCTGTGTCAGTTATTCATCCTTTTTACTGGCAGACAATATTCCATTTTATGGACATACCACACTTTATTTGTCCATTCATCAGCTCATGGACATTTGAATTGCTTCCACTTTTTGAGTTGTCTAAATCTGCTGCTGTAAACAATCTTGTACACAGTTTTGTGTGGACCTATATTTTCTGTTCTCTCGGCTAAAAACCTTGCAGTAGAATTTCTGGGTCGCACCATATTACATTCCCACCACCAACGTCTGAGGGCTCCAATCTCTCCTCTTCCTCTTCCTCCTCGCTTTCTATTGTCCGTTCTCTTGGTTCAAGGATCTAGTTGGTGAAAGGGGGTATCTCATTGTATCTCCCTAATGACTGATGCTGTTGTGCTTATTGAACATTTGCATGTCTTCTTTGGAGAAATGCCTATTCAGATCTTTTGCCCATTTTTAAATTGAGTTACTTTTCTTTCTATTTTTGAATTGTAAGAGTTATTTGATGTGTTCTGGTGCTATCCCCTTGTCAGATCCATGAGTTGCAAATATTCATTCCCGTCGTGTGGGTTCTTTTTTCATTTTCTTGTTGACGTCCTTTGTCGCAAAAGTTTTTAATTCCATTGAAGTCCAATTTACCTGTTTTTTTTTTTTGCTTGTTTGTGCTTTTGATGTCACCTGTGAGAAACCATTGCCTAGTCCAAGGTCATGAAGATTTATAGCTATGTTGTCTTCTAAAGAGTTTTATAGTCTTAGCTCTTAACTCTTAGATGTTTTTATGCTTAAATTATTAGGCTCAGCTCTGGGAACCCGTCTTCCATGTTTGAATAATTTTTATTGTATATAAAAGAAGTTAAGAAATTAAAATTAAAAAAGTATATTTTAAAGAAGAGGTATCAGGCTTTAAGATCAATTTTTTGTAATTCTTTTTATTCATCTATTGTATCTGAAACATTTCTCTCCATCATAGCTTTGATTTGAGTGTTCCATGGTTTGGATATATATGTTTTGTCTTATCCTTTATTTTTGGTCATCTAGACTCTTCTTATTAAAAAAATAGAAGTAGTACATCAATGAATGTGTGATAATTTCCTTAGAATAAATTCTCAGAAATAGTTTTTAAAGAGTAAACTCCTGTTTCCAGCATCCTAAGAAAACAAGTAGAACAGAATATTCTGTAACAAAATAAAGGACAGTCAGATAAGTTAAAAAAAAAAAAAAGAACTTAATAATGCTTTCATTTTTGAGAACGTGCCTTCTTCACCTGGTCCAATATTTGCATATTTTCTGTAGGTTGTGATGTAATAATACCAAGAACCTTTACTTTGTTACTACAGTTATCATTTTAATCAGTGTATAATATTTTACTGATTTGACGTGACATAACTGACTTTTGACGTACAGATGTTGAATATTTAAGTTGCGTTCAACTTTTAATAAAAACACCACAGTGAACACATCTGAAATTTGTGCACACAGAATTTTTGTTCTTCGGAATTGTTTCCTTAGGGCAGGCTCCCAGCAGATTGATTTCAGAGTCAAAGGGTTAGAACATTTGGAGGGTATACATATGGTTCCGTTGCTTCTGGAAAGGGTTGTAGCAATTTGTACTGCCTTCAGGAGTGTATGGGAATCCAGTCACCAGGCAAGCACACCTCCACTCTCACAAATGTTTTAAAATGTTTCAGCAAAGAGTCCGGATGAATGGTTCTTGAGTTAGGGGAGGGCGAAATCACCTTCTGTTTTATTGCTATTTTCAATTTTTACATTTAAATTGAAGAATGATTCTTTCTTCTCCCTGTGGACTGCATATTTCACATGCTGCCCTTTCTTGTTTGCAGAGAATGAAGTTTCAAAAATTATCTTTAATGAAACAGAATACATGAGGCTATGCTCTGTTAGGACTGATGTTCACGGTCTCTGCATTGTGAAACGTGTAAAGTGCTCAGAGAGATATGCATAGTTTCTAAGCGGAAAAAAAAAAGCCATCCTACTTTTTTTCCATGTGGTGTTCTTCCAGAGATGAAGACCCTCCCCATTTTATTGTTTTGTAACCCGCCTGCACCCTCCCAGCCCCCCGATGGCTGAGGATGGCTAACCGTCACTGCAAACGTGGCTCTGTGGGGATTTCTGAGTGCGACCAGTGTGAAAATCATGGTCAGTTCATGGTAAATCCCCTCAACTACCTGGGTCCTCATCACCCGAGGGAAGTGGATTCACCCAGAGGATGATGTGCCTGACTCAGCCACCGGAAAGGCCAGAGACTCAACACCCAAGCCCTTGAATGAAAATCCACTGTCCAGAGATCTCTTGGTGCCTAGAATGTTCTGCCAGTTGTTTATAATGATGCCATTTCCTTGGGGTAGGTGAGCCCAGGAGGGTGTTTGCTGTCTGTATCTCAGAAGCAGAAAACTTGCTCTCCTGTGGTCACCTGGGGCCCTCCCACCAAATCAGCGGGGTTTGGCTGCGACAAGGGTTGGTGGGTTTGGAGAAGTGCGGGGGGGCTAAGGAGGGGCTCTGCTCCTAGAGGAAGTTCGGGAGAAAGCAAGGGGCTTTCTTGGGAAGTTAACAACAGCCAAGGGCAGCCTCCCCCATCTGTGGAAAGCTGTGAGGATAACCCGCGAGTGTTTGGTGACCTATGCTGCTTTTTCTGGTTGTTGATTCAGCCTGGATCCTCTGTCTCTGTTTAGAGGCGTGTGGAGGGGGGGGTCCTGGCCCTAGGAGTTTTGATGCTGAATTTGGCTCTGATGGGATCCTGCAGATCTGATTGAAGAAGAAAGGTTTTCACCTGGAAACACAGAAACGAGCCCTGCCCCTGGGATGGGTCCCCATGAGAAAGGTCTTTCCCTGGGACACAGCACGTGTTGGGGCTGGGGTGACCCGAGGGCACCTCCTGTCTCTCATCCTGCCTTCCACCTGTGCACCTGTAGTCCAGTCCCTCCCCGCTCCCCCGAGTGGACTTGAACTCTGGCATCCCCCAGGTGGTTGGCCTCAGGGAGCCCTCGTGGCTCAGTTCTGGACTCTGAACCCAGCCCTCCCCCACCGAGGGGGCGGGGAGTGTGGTCCTCTCTGATCTTCCTCCTGAGTGGGAAAGAGCAGGGGGTGTTTTCCTCCAAACCAGCTCACATGTGGGCGCGTGACGCCTCCGCGGGCCCTCCTCACCCGTGCTGGTGAGAGCAGCAGCCAGGAGACTGAGATGGGCTTCTGGGAAGACTGCCAGGAGGAGGCAGACACATCGCCAGGAGAGTTGGCTTGTTCCCAGAGTCACACCCTCATATCTCGCAGATGGCACCATGGCCCTGGCTGTCTCCCCAGAGACCCCTGAAGCCTCACACCCTGCGGTGACCCTGCCCTGGATGTGTCTGCCCTGCGACACCTTGGCCCACCCTCCCATGTCTGCTCCAACCCTCCGGGTTCAGGCCTTCGTCACATATCGCATAGGGATTCCCTGCTTAATGAAGGGTGTACATTCGTACTTTCCCATTAACTGAAAGAAACCAGAAGAGTGGGGAGTGGTCCGGCCCAGCGCCCTCCCCGGGAAGGAGACCCCGCATCTCAGCATCCGGCCTCCAGAGCTGTGAACTGTGTTCATGAGCATCTGTGATTTATCTTGACTTCTTTTGTGCATCTGTTAGCAAGATGTGTTCTAAGGTATGAAAAACGCCTGAGAGAGGTGATTTTGGGAGTCTGGGAAAGCTCAACAATTTTTCCGTGTACATTAACGGTAATTGCTTCTTCGCTTCATGCCATTTTGGCTCATGAAAGCTTTGATAGGGAGGCTTTCCTTCCAGATAGCAGGGCAAGGCTGTATTTCCGTGGTGTTTTAGATACTGCACGTTTATCATGTACAGTGTACTCACCCTGCCTGGTATCCTGGAATATTGTGTAGTCGTGGTATCTTGTGGACTGTGTATGCATCGTGTTCTGTTCATTCCTCGGATGCTGACTCATGGCCATGCAACAGGACTCCCGAGGGGCCTCTGTGTCAGGGCTCACCAAGCCTGTCCGCCCCGCGTGCTGGGCTGAGTGGCTTTCTCCATCCGGCAAAGCCTGTTCCACTCCTCTCCCTGAGCTGTGCGTCAGGTTACGCTGCCTCCTTCAGGCCTGAGGGTCCCTGGCCGGGGCTCCCTGGTAACTCCCTTCCCTGCCTGTCGCTCCTCCCTATTCTTACGTTTCTTGACGTGTCTGCTCTCACCCTCCAGGCTCAGCAGCACTACCTTCTCTGCCTCAATCAGCTGCCAATCTTTTCTGGAAACGTGCAGGCAAGTGCACAGCACGTGATGGCTCACAGAGCGCCTTGGTGGACTTGAGTCCATGCTCTTGGCCGTTGACCGAGGGAAGTCTGGTTGGCGTCTGAGGAGGGCTAGGGGGACTGACGTTGGCTGGAACAATGTCACGCAGCTCCAGCGAGGCAGGCTGGGGTCTGACGCGTTCTTCTCCTCCGGAGCCAGGAGATCGCGTGGGCCTGGGAGTCACCGAAAGGGCCGCGTTAATGCCCCTGATTATGCAGCCAGCTTTGTGTCCATGCCCCTCACGAATCTCCTAATTGTGCTTGGTCCTTCAGGGACACTGGGGACCTAACTCTGAACTTGATTCTCCATGTAGTGTTTGTCTCTGTTGATTTCAGCTCTAGCTCTGCCCTTCTCAGGCTGGGAGACCCCTTGATAACCTGCCACCGAGCTGGGGCTCAGCGCTCAAGAAGGGGAACTTCCTCTGATGTCTCGTCCTGCTCTGTAGCGATTCCCCGACTTGGGAGATCCACACCAGCCCTACACTTTCAGCCTCCCTCCCACGCATCACACGCTCGGCGGCTGCCACCCCACTCACTCACAAGCACACATCACACTCCTCATGCTCACGTGGTTGTTCACACTCACCACGCACGTGCTCACACAAAGAGCCACTCACGGTAAACACGCTCACACAGAGCCACGTACCACGTAATACACCAGCGCTCGTGCTCACGTGGTCCACACCTTCACACACACTCGCTTCCCTTTGGGTTACAAATTGGTCCAGGAAGCGAGGGACCTCCCGCCCCCAGCATGCTCCAAGGACAGCCTCTGTAATCCGGGTTCCAGAAGAAGTCCCACGGCCCATAATTCCCAAGCGCCAGCTATGTGTCTAGATGATTGTGTAGTTTTCCTGGTGGACTTATGGGCGCAGGCCCAGGACATCCTTGTCTTTAGGGTGAGGGAGGGAAGAGAGGGAGGGAGGAGAGCTGAGACCCAGAGCAGGGTTGCTGGCGCACTTGGAGAGTGCTGGTGACGCGGATGGCAGTGCATGCGTTCCCTTGAGCAAAATTAACCCTTGGTCTCCTGTTTGGGTGTTGTCTCTCCCTTCCACGCCTCCTCTGTTAGTCAGAAGCGTTTACTTTCCTTTTCCTTATTGAGCATTGCAATTTCTGGACACACGATTGCATGTAGTTTGATGAAGGTGTGAGTGTGTGTGCGTCCCTGAGCGTGTGTGTCTCTCTGCGAGGTGTGTGTGTGCCTGTGTGTATGTGTCTGTGTGTGTTTGGCCTTGTACCGGAATTATCTGGGAAAAAAGGAAAGGATTCTAGGGCGCCTGATGAAAGAGTTCCTGGTGTGAACACTCTGGAACACGGCTGAGCTCTGGAGTCGTGGTGTGAAAGGTTTACCCCTTTCTCGAGGCTCGTGCCTCACGCTGACATGGGCTGTGATGATCTGGAATCGGCCATGGGGCCTAGGAAGTGGTGGGGTCCCACCGTCCTCTCCTGCCCCCCGCCCCTCCTCCCCCCCACTCGGAGGAGTGTGGGGGCTGCAGTGGGAGCTCCTGTCCAGCTAGGGGGTGAGGCGTGCTGAAGACTTGGCCGGGACAGGAGACAAAGGGCCAGGCCCCAGGGATGAGGCTGGAGCGGGTCTGGAAGTGGGGCACGGAGCCAGGCACCTGGGCTGCAGCCCTCCCCTCCCCTGCAGGGCCACAGGAGGAGCTAGGGACACACAGGTGGGCTCTGAGCAGCCCCGAGGGCAGAGCAGAGTTGGGGGGGGCGGGGACCAGGCAAGTGGGTGGCAGGCAGCATCCTTGTCGCCAGGTTGCTGTCTGCACCACAGCAGAGGGTGGCGATGGGGAACCCCTCGCAGGGAAATTCTAGCCCAGAGACCAGGCGCAGAGAGAGAGGCTGCAGGAGGTGAGAGCCGGGCCCTCCCCACCTGGCTCTGTGCTCACTGCTGGAGAAAAGAGTATTTGGACACCACTTGTCCTAGGAGTGGAGAGAATTAGCCCAGAGCACCCTCGGATTGGCTTGCTGGCCCAATGACTCACCCAAGGCAGATATGGGTTAGGAGAGAAGGGACACGTGCAAGGGGAAAATTTCTGATGTGGAGGGGTGGGGAGGGTGAGCTTCTCGCTAACAGGACCACGCTCAGCAGCTGAAGTTTGTAATTGGGTGGGGGGGGGGCGTCAGGCATCATGTCGCGAGAGGCGGAGCGCGGGCCACGTGGTAAGGGACTCTGGTGTCCGGTTCTGGATCTCGCGGCTCTGGATCGGGTTTTGGAGTGTGACAAGCGGGCACAGCAGGGATCCCTTCTCAGGCCCTGGGCCGTCTGGTGACAGCTGGTGACTCCATGACTCACGTCCTTTCTGCTTTTGGCTCATTTTCATGTTAGTGCCTGCACGTCTTCGCAAGGAAAACACGTTTGTTATGAAGACAAAAAAACAAACTACCTGTCATTTACTATTTAGCATTTTTTTTGGTCCACGCCATGGACAAAAATCCATTTTTGTGAAATCTCAAGGTGCATCTAGACAAGAGTCATTTGAATAAAGAGAAACCTTAATTTTTATGAAGGCGTGGACTGGAGGGCAATGTTAGTCTTGGGTTCTAACTTTTTATTGTTGTTTTTTTCAATAAAATAACATCATGAAAAATAAAAGTTTGTTTTGATGGTGTATTTTTTTTAAAGGTTTTTACCGGATGGAGAAACAGTCTTCATCATTTATAGCTAGACAGAAAGGAAGAAGAACACATTGTAGCTTGGACTAAATGACATCTTTTGAAAGTTTAAAAGGGAAAAGAGCCATTGCAGAGTGTCTTCTTGGTTTTGGTGGGTAGATGCACTTTTGGTCCATCTATAGCCCTTGATCCCATCGGCTTCTGGCAGAGAAGACCAGCTGTTAGCGGTGAATGATCATGGCTTCCGTGTCGCGATGACTCTTCTGTGCTCCTGGCAGAAGGTGTTCTGTTGAGGGAACATGAAGTTAAGGGCGCTTTGGGGAGAGCTGAGGGGCTCTCTGCCCTGCTGCGGGGGAGGGTGCTGGCCCAGCTTAGAACTCCACTCCATCGGGCCTTCTCCATGGTCCTGACTAGGGATCCAGCCCCCTTGGGTGCCACCCAACAAGTGAAGCTACTAGACATGCGTACTCAGAGCGGGCAGGATATAGAAGTCTGGACACATTCCGTGGATGGCGTGGACCTGCTCTTAAAGTCATAGCCACATCGTTATTTATTGAAAAAGAAAGGGAAATTTACTACGTCCTCCAAATACATGGCCATGGACATTTTTGATCAAGTGTGCGGTGACCTGGGGCAAAGCTTTACCTGGGGTGGGGCAGGAGGGCAGGTGGAAGTGGGCAGCAAGGAGGGAGAGGAGAAATAAATTGAGACTGTTTCATCGCACAGGTCACCTGACCCATGAGCCCCTCTTGTCACCTTGCAAAGAGCTCCCCTTTCTCAGGGTGGTGCCTGAGTCAGGATTTACCATGGGCCATGACCAGTGCTTGAATCTGCAGGAGCAAACTTCTATTTTACTGAAGGATGGACATGTGTGGGTGACAGTCCTTATAAGGACTTTTAATCTATCCTTATAAATTTAGGGCAGCCACCGAATGCTCCAAAATGAGATTAAAAATACGGAGGTGGGAAATAAATGATTTATTAGTTTGCTCAAACTGCCATAACTAAATACCAGACTGGGCAGCTCAAACGACAGGAACGTATGGTCTCCCAGTTCTGGAGGCTGAAAGTTCAAGATCAAGGTCACCGGGGTTGTTTCTCTTGAGGCGTCTCTCCTTGCCTAATTGATGGCCATCTTGCCTCTGTGTCCTCATGTGGTCTGTGTGAATCTGTGTCCTAACCTCTTCTTTTTGGGGACACCAGTCACATTGGGTTAGGACCACCCTAGTGACCTCATTTTACCTAAAGTACCTCTTTAAAGCATCTCTCTCCAAACACAGTTCCATTCTGAGATCCTGGACATTAGGAATTTGGGGCACCATGGTGATGCTAAACCTCTAACATAGAATAATGGACATGAGCCCCTAGCGTGGTTCTCAGCCCAGATTAGATGCTGCTGTGTGTTGTTTCCATCACCCTCCACCCTCTCTCTGCCTTCTGTTCCGTCTTGGGATACATTCTTAATGGGAGACGAGTCTGCATGGACCATGGGCCTGCACTGGCTTGGGATTCTTCCCCTCTGGCCTTCTGGGTTCCTCACAGATAGAATCTCATGTATCTTTGGAGAGATTCTCATAGAATTATTGCTTTTTTCCCTTCAGCAGAGTCTGCAATGGGCGATCAGCCGAGGATGGATTTTTACTGGGCCTTTAGAACCCTGTGCAGATTTTGGACACCTGCACAAGGTGAGAAGGGACCAGGTATCATTGCGAGAAGGGACCAGGTGTTACTGAGAAGGCCGTGGAAGGGACGCCGAGTGGCTTCCCAAGGCTGAAGTCAGTCGGCGGCAGAGCCCGGAACAGACACAGGTCTCTTATCGCAGCCCCAGAATCCAGCATGTCTGTCCCTCCTGAGAGCCATCAATCCCACCTTGCTGGTGCTTGATAAGCAGGGAGGGCACTGGAGCATGTGAATGAGGGGAGGCTGTCACTCAGGATTCAGCCAAGAGCCCTCTTCTTGAGGCTCTGCTCCTGTTACACTCTGCTCCCACCTGCTCCTGCCCATTGGCTCTTGGCATCTAATGATAGTCTTTTGTACGTGTCTGTCTGTCTGCTAACTGGTTATCTGTCTGACTCAAGGCCTCTGTGCAGTTGGGACATTTGTGCATTGCAAAACCCGCCCAGCTGGACGCAACTGCCTTGGCCTCGTATATATATCGTCTATCAGACTGTAACCCCCTAAATGCAGGAGAGATTTAGGGTTCAGCTTTCCGTGGGTGATTCCCAGCATGTTGCTAGGCATATAGGAAGTTTTCTGTCTCCTTGTTGAATAAGTGAATGAATGAATTTCACCATGGAATGTTGGATATGATAAAAAACCGAACGTCTCTTTCTTCTAAGCGAAGACGTCTCTACAATGTCTTTGATTGCGTGACCTTGAATGCTGTCAGGGATGGGCGCCCATTCACCATGTAACAATTTCCCTACTGGGAAATGTGGACACTTAAAACAATTTTTTTATAGCCACTGAACTTTGGCTCCTTGTCTTTTACCCTGTGCTCTTAGCTCCGGGCAGGACGTAGGAGGTCCCTCATCCGGGGGTTCTCAGAAGGGAGAAAGAAAATGCCTTCCAGGTGGGGCCCAGTAGGGTGGAGAAGTCAAAGATCATTTGAAAAAGCCAATACACTATTATATATTTTGACGTTTGGAAAGTGAGAGAAAACCCTATTATTTTAGTGATGAGATTATTAAGAATAAAAAGGTGAGAAATGATAAGGGGAGGGATGAGATGAGGGAGGGATGAGGTAGCGATCGGGCATGAGGTGGAAACAGATTCCTCAAAGTTCACCTGGCTGTGTTGTTTTGCCCTTTGAACCACACGAATGTCATCACCTGGGTGGAGTGGACATTAAAATGTTAAAATGAAAAGCGGGACAAACAAAATCAAAATCCTACTCAGTTGGGATGAGAAGACACTTGCTTCCCAAGGTCAACCCCCCACCCAGTTGCTTTTGTCTGCCAAACGGGGTGCCTTTTGGTGAAGGTTAGCAGACACTTGGGTGATTGGGCTCCCTCTCCTTTGGGGAAGAACCGGAAGTTTCAGTCTAATTACCAAGGAAGTGAACTCCATTTCTCTACCTTTCGGATGCCCCACGTGCATAGGGATTTCAGATGCATAGGAATTTAGCAGGAAACATTTTGGACTGAAAATGTTTGTGAACCCCTCCATTCAAATTCTTATGAGTTATTACCTCGGAGCTGACCTGAAGCATAGGTATTTGCTCCTCCGTTCTGGAGAGAAACATTTGAAAACTGCACTTCTCAACTTCTCTGAACGTAGTTGCACTTTACAAAATGAAAAACCAGTAACTTGGGAATACATGAAAAGGATACTCGTCTTTACTGGTTCATAATCACAAATCAGATCAAGATGCCATTTCTTTTCCAGTTATATTGGCCGAGATGAGCACGTTTGGTCATCTGCAGTGCTGACGAGGTTGTGAAGAAGCAGGGTTCTCAAATACACTCAGTGGTAGCCCCCAGATTTGCGTAAATTGGTCTAGATTTCATTTCATTTGGTGACAATTTTACATTAAATACCAATTTCACAAGAGTATATATTTTGAGTCTTCCATTTCTTTATTTTATTTTTTATTCTAGGGAGAGAGGGAGCAAGCAGACAGGGAAGAGGGGCAGAGAGAGAGAGAGAGAGAGAGAATCCCAAGCAGACTCCAAGCCTGATACTGGGCTTGATCCCACAACCCTGGGATCGTGAGCCGAGCTGAAATCAAGAGTCGGACGCTCAATGGACTGAGTCACCCTGCAGCCCGAGGCTTCCATTTCTAATTCTAGGGATTTAGCCTGCAAATACACTCTGCAATGTGAGCAAAGGTAGGCAAGTAAGGTAGGAGCTTGATAGATAAATGATAATACAAGATAGAATGGAATATTATACTGCCACTGAAATGAGTAAGACACTTTTTGTATGGAAAATAGGACAAGATATTTGATTTAAGCAAAAAGCAAAAACTAGCAATGATGATATATATCTATTCTTTGCACAGAGCTATTTGTACGTGTTTGTGTATGTGAAAAATTTCTGGATGATGCATAGAAAACTGTAGACAGTGGTTACATCTGGAGAGTGCAGGGCTCTACGAAATGAGCAGGAAGCCTCCTGGAGATTATACAACATTTTGTAGTGACCAAATTTGTTCACTGTGGGTACATGATTTTTTTGTTTTGACAAGGTGGCCCCTCCCACCCCCAAAATCTAACCCCTCATAGGCTGTTGTGAAAGTCAGGCTGGATAATTCAATTCTCAATTCAATAAACTTTTATACACATGGATAGTGTTCCAGCCACTGGGTCATGTATGTAAAAGCTGCTTCACAAACTGTTAACCACCATAACAACTGAGAGCAAACGATTTGTTTCAGATAGTATGACTGATTAACCAAATATTTCTAAGAACCAGCTTCCATTTCTAAGAAGGAACCTTCTAGAGCATTGAGATTCATTGCAAATAAGCAGTCATTTTATTAAGTGCTAGATTTTAACACTACAGAATCACAGCCTTAAAAAGCACACACCTAACAACTCCCTCCAAATCCGTCCAGAGAGCCAGAAAGCGGCGTGAAGAAAATTTAGAAGCTTGGAGAGGTGGTACATGTCACAAGGCCTTTGATGAGAGGTAGACAAGGGGACGGAGAAGGCTGTGCTGCATCCATCTGTGGGCCACAGGGCAGACACCCTTTCTCAGGAACCATGATACCACCTTCATTCTTTGACTCATCCTTACTGTGACTTCTCAGCTTGCGGACGTTTAAAGGTGTAAATATTCAGTCATTCCATGAAACAACGTCTGCTCTGAGCGCCCACCACCTCTGACTGCAGTGCTGGGCGGCGATGCCCTCCATCTCCCCGGGCACTCCCAGTGCACTGATGGTGTCGGGCAAGTCTCTTTAGCTAAGATTTCTTCTGTAACCGGGTGGCCGGCCAGCTCCGAGCGAGCTTCTCCTTGGGTTGTAGGAAGTGGGCTATGGCATGGGTCCTAGTGACCCGACGAAGCTACAGCCGGTGCCTATTTCAGCCTCATGTCCCAGAGCAGAGTGAGTCCACAGATGAGGGAGCCGGCCCTCCTGGCTCACCCGTGACGATTCCCGGAAGGTAGAAGAGGGTACGGTTTCTAAGAGTTCAAAAGAGACTACACTGCCCTTCGGGGTTGTACACGGCAGTCCCTCCTCCCCCTTCCCTGCAGGAAGCAGTCAGGGTGTGTGGCCCAGCTGCTGTGCACTTTGGAGGAGGGAAGACAGGCCTTGCTGGAGGCGGGGTGGCTCCCGAGCTCCGTCTCACCAGGCGCCGCTCTCTGTGGGGAGGCAGGCCTGGAGCTGTGTACCAGCTCTGGTGCTCAGCACTGCGAACACCCCGGGGGGCCCATGCAGCCTCTCTGTGCCTTAGTTTCCCCACCTGTGGAAGAGGGATAACAGCAGTGACATCACCCGGTGAGCCAGGACGGGAAGAGCAAAGGGAACCGGACTTTGGGACACAGGATAACGGGAGCACGGAGCCCAGGGCATCTTTCTTCCCACCTTCCGGAGTCATGTTCTGGGGTGCCAGGCTCTTCTGCTTGAACTGCTTTGGAGACTCTTACCTGAGTGCTGGGGGACTCCATGGGGCTCTGGGAAGGCCAGCGGGGTCAGTGTGGACCCTGAGCAGAGGAGAGTGAGGTGGGCTGCTCAAGGCCAGAGGCTCTAAGGGGAGGGGCATGAGGCTCCGGCAGGTGGACCCGGCTTCAAGGGGGGGCCTCTGCCACTGGCTGGCTGTCCCTCCAGGTGCTGGTTTCCAAATCTGTAAAATGTGGATGGCCTTACACCAAGTTGGTTCAAGAGCTAGAGACATTGGGCATTTAGTGCGGTGTGCCAAACTGGTATTTATAACCCAGCTGTTGGCTGTTCCACTGGAACAGGGAGGGGGGAGGGGGAGGGGCGGGGCTCAGGACTCAAGCTCTGCTTCTGGGGTCAGGGTGGGGGGAAACCAGAGGGCTGGAGGGCTTCCCCTGGTTGTACCTGGGCCCGCAGCACCCAGGCCTGCTGCAAAGCCCTGCCACTGTCCGTGGCACCCACGGTGCGCTGGCAGCTTTGGTGACATTTGTCGCCGCAGTCCAAGTAGGGGGCGGCTGGAGGCCACCTTGGGTGAGACAATGAGCCGGGACCTGGGAGACAGGGGGGACCCGGGAGTGCCACTGGTTGTGTCCTGCCTGGCATCCTTCTGGCGGGCAGAGTGTCTAGGGGAAAGCCAGGTTCCCCAGCCCCCACACGGGTGAAGGGCCACCCCCCCAGGAAGGCCGGTGGGGGAGGGAAAGCAGAAGTTGGCCAGCTCACTTCCTCCCCTCCCTGGTGCGCACTCAGCACCCCGGACTCCTTCGGGTCTCACTGGGCTCAGCCCCGAGGGAAGCCCGCAGCCTCCGAGGGTCAGATGTGCCCTTCCCGCTGGGCTGGGCAGATGCCTGGGATTCACAGCTGGGCCCCCAGCCCGGGAGCGGTCGGGGTGCCCTGGGCAGCCGGCGAGCCCCTGCTATTCCTGCGGCTCCACCAAGTGCAGTCTGCTCTCTAACCTCGTTTTCTCACGTTCAAGAAAAAGTGGGTCGAATTGAAACGTTTTTGGACCTTCCAAACGCCCATCTTTGGGTTTTGTCGCACTCCTGTCCCAAATTTGGGGCAGGTTGCAGACTTGGGGCGGGTTTCAGATTTGTGGGGTGCTGTCTTGAGCTTTCCAGGCCCTGTCTTGGTTTGAAATGAGCTGCTCGGGCTCTGGAGAGGTGACCTTTCCCGGGACCGCCTTTGCTGCCCCCGTTGTGGGGTCTGGCCTGGCCCCTGGCTGGCTCCACTCATGGCTGTGTGGACGTGACTGGTGCTTACTCCGCCCCCAGCATGCCCGGGCTCTCCCCTCTCCCTCCCCCCCTCCCCGCCCCTGGGCTTTGCTGCAGCCCCTCTCTACTCCACTCTGCAGCGCTCACCTACCTCCGAAGCCTGGTCTGGGCAGTAAACAAACAGCCAGGAGCCCCTCTGGCTCTGTACCCATTGCCCTGTCTTCTGAATCTGGGCTCGAATCCTGCCTCCGGGACCCTTGGCACTGTGATCCTGCGGCTTGCCCAGGCCTACCCCAGCGTCCCCAGGGGTCCGAGGCGAGTTCCACTGTAGGAAGCGCAGGCAAAGCTGGACATACACACAGGGAACGGTCCATTTCTGGCTGCCTGGCCTGCTGGCCCCCAGCCTCTGAGACCTGCTGGCCCCTTTCCTGGAGCCCAGCGTCTTCTCCTGCTTTGCCAGTAGCTGAGGGCCAGGCTCCTGTTTGTGAGCTCAGAGCTGTGCTGACGATGGGGTGTGGGAAGAGCGTATGATTTCACTCAGATGTGGAATTTAAGAAACAAGCAAAGGGAAGAAGGAGAGAGAGAGTGAGAGAGAAACCGAGAGACAGACTTTTAATTACAGAGGGCAATCTGCTGGTCACCAGAGGGGAGGTCGGTGGGGATTTGGGCTCCACAGGTGATGGGGGTTAAGGGGTGCACTTGTCGTGATGAGCCCCCGGTAATGTGCAGAAGTGTTGCATCACTAGATGGTATACCTGAAACTAATATAACACTGTAAAATAATAAACATAAAGTTACACTTACCAAAAAAGTAAGAAAGGTCTAACTCCACCCACACATGAAAAACACAGGGTGAAAAAAAAAAGATGGGGTGTGGGAGCTGATACCACTGAGGAGAAGCTTCTAGAAGTGCTTGCGGGACCGAGTTCCACACTCCGTTGCCAGGAATCTGATCACTTCCAGGGCACCTTCAACACAGCAGCCCTTCCTTGTTTCTGAGCACGGTGGCTTCTTAAATCTTCAACTGTCACCTCGCACCGTTCATGTCAGGTGACTTACGGGCAGCTTAGAAGTGGAAATTTCAGACATTTCTGTGTGGTTTGAATAATAGTACTGAGAAAGGATCCTAAAACAAAATACAAAAGGCCCCAGAAAACCCAGACTTTCACAGATCCCCAAACCCAGTTGTGCTTCTCCTTCCTCGGGAAAGTGATGGAGTTGCGGGCTCTCGATGCTGAGGTGTGACCAAGAGCACATCTCAGGGGCTCTGGTGCTGCGTGGCTTGTGGCCACAGCGGGCGGGTTGCTTTGGTTCCAAACGGACCTGGAAGGTTGCAGCTGATGTCAGTCAGGGTTCGAGAAACAGAGCCAGGAGCCGACGGGAAGTGCGTGCATGCCTATGCCATCAATTTCCTTACCCATAAGACAAATAAAAATACTTTTGCACTTGGAGGATTCTTGTAAAGATTAATTAAAGGATGGATGATGTATATTTAATATACGACCCTATCAGGTAGGCATATTATTATTATTAACAATACTTTTTAATGTTTATCTTTGAGAGTGAGAGAAAGAGAGAGAGCTCGTGCATGTAAGCCAGGGAGGGGCAAAGAGAGAGAGAGAGAGAGAGAGAGAAGGAGAGGGAGAGAGAGAGAGATACAGAGGATCCAAAGCAGGCTCCATACTGACAGCAGAGAGCCTAATTCGGGGCTCGAACACCGAAAACTGTGAGATCGTGATCTCAGCCGAAGTTCGACTCTTAACCGACTGAGCCACCTGGCCGCCCCATAGGTAGCTCTTATTATCTCCACGTATTTTTATTTTTTAAAAACAGTTTTATTGAGACATAATTCATATCACATAATTCATTGCTTCCTGGCATATTACATTATTAACTTGGTAAAACTGTGATAAAATATATGTAATGTAAAAATGTCCATTGAAACTGCCCTAAGTGACAATTCAATGACATTAATTACATTTACAGTGGTGTGCAGCCCCCACCACTATTTCCCAAACTTTTCATCCCCCCCCAAACAGACACTGTAACTGTTAAGCATATTATACCCATTTCACGGATGAGAAAACCAAGGCACAGACAGGTGAGGAAACTTGTCCAAGGTTACACAATAAACATGTGGTAAAGCCAGGTAATTTGGGTCCAGAGCTTGTGTTCTTAATTTCCATGCTGCACTGGGTGTCCAGTAATGGCTAATGCTTACTGAGAGCCCATAGGTGCCCACACTTCTCTTCAATCTTACAGGACGCCTGCAAGGTATCTATTATTGTTCCTAGTTTACAGCTGAAGAAACTGAGGCTCGGGGAGGCTGCCTAAGCACAACCACGGGGTGTGGCAGGCAGAGTTGGCACGTGGGTCTCCCTGACCCGCAGGCTCACACTCTTCCTGCTCTGCCACACGGTTGCACACGACCAACACTGTCTTCCGGCTTCACTGTGGCTCTGACACGGAGCCCACTGTTAGGTGTGGCAGACACCAGCTGAGATGCCCCCCGAGACTGCCTTTGGGAGGCAACGGGGCGGTTCCCAAGAGCCGGAGGAAACTTCAACCCAAAGGCAGGGCCTGGGGTGCTATTCTGGGTGGTGAGGGTCCGCAGGAGAAGGCTGGGTGTGCGCTGGAATCGCGTGCAGGGGAAGGCATGCGAGTCCTCTCCGTTCCGTCCCACGGAGAGTCCTCGAGGACCCCCCCCATCCCCACAGTGTCCCCCGGAATCTGCCCGAAGCACAGTCTGATCAGCCTGCTTAGAGATTTGCACAAATTGCGAGGGTGGGGGTGGGGAGGTGGGGTGATTAAAAGAGAAACATTATACCTGGGTCCAGGAATCCTGAAAGGCTTCCTCTAAAAAAGTCTGGAGCAATGAAACGGGCTTAAAAAGAGGTGGTTCTGAGTCACGGGAGATGCCAGGAGGGAGGCGCTGCAAGGTGCCAGGCGCACCGGCCTGGGAGGTTCACCCCAGGAGGGCG
>NW_027551571.1:4765011-4782035 GCF_008692635.1 Crocuta crocuta | reverse complement strand
CCGGCGCTTGTCCCCGCCCCGCCCTGGGTTGGCAGTCACTCTGCATTGGGTCGGGTGAGCGCGAGTCTCCCCCGCTCTGGGACCGCTTCTGTTTTAAGAATGTGCGTCGTGAGCCATTCAGGGCGTGTTAGGAAATGAACGCGTGAGCGTGGGGTGCCCGCGTGCCTCGGGCAGAGCGCCCCTGCCCCACGGCTGCGAGCAGGCGTTTCGCCGTCAGGGGGCATCTCCAGGGCAGGAGTGGGGCGTCCCTCCGCCTGGGGCCTGAGCTGCGCCCCCCACCCCCCAGGCCCCCTGGGCGGGGAGGTGCCCACACCCCAGGTGTCCCTCCCCTGTCCTATCCTGGGGCATCCTGTCCCCGCTGGGAGCGGCCTCAGCGGGAGGGAGCAGGGCAGCCGCAGTACACCAGGGAAGCCTCTTTCCTGCAGGCCTGGGGCTGGTGCGGTGGCGCGGCCCTGGCCCCCGCCCTCTGGACCCCCTCCCCTCAGAACAGGAGCTGGGACCTGCGCCCAGGCCGGTGCCCTGCATTTCAGGGCTGTGGAAGGCTGCTTCTCTGACTTCAACATTCCTGGAAAATGACCTGAATTTTCTGGAAGAGGGAAGGAGGATCTGGTTCTTGGAACATTCCCACTTCTTCACACAGATGCCACTCGCTCAGATGCACGTGAAGGCTGGGGCATCTGTGGTCAGCGCTGGCCACCGCCCGCCTCAGGCCGCCCCCTCGCCGGGGAGCCCAGCCCTGGCTCCGCTCCGCCGCGGGGAGCCTTCCAGCGGCCCCTGTGGACCCGCCTGCTCTCTCAGGCCTGTCCTGAGCCTCCTGGACCCGGGCCCCAACTCACTCACTCGAACGAAGCAGGTCAGGAAGGCTGGGAAGGGCCCTGGGCGCTTCCTGGGGACTCTGTTATGCTGTGAATGGCGTCCCCAGGCTGCTCTGCCCCAGGGCCGACTGCCTGCCTGCCGCCCCTCTTTCTCTCTTCTGCCTTTCCCACTGTGGCTTCTCTGGCCAAGCCCTGCCGAGCAGGGAAGGACTTCGAGGTTAAGGCAGGGCAGAAGGAAGGAGCGGAGGGGAGGTTGCCACCTCTGGGCTCTGGGACCACGTTGTGACCAAGGATGATGAGTGTCAATGGATCCATTTGGCCTTGGTGCTGTTCCGGCTTCCCCCCAGCGTGTCCTGATCCGTCTGGGGGTCTCCTGGGGCCTGGGGCTGGCGGGGTCTCAGGGCCACGTCCCGCTTCACCTGAGCCCTCTGTGGACGCACTGCCCCGGGCAGGACGTGTGCACACGGGGGCTGCAGAGGCTCTATCGCGATTCCGCGGCCGACGTGGGCCCTTGGTGCTGCGTCTGGCTACACCCCGGAGGCACTGGCGTCCTGTTCCCGGCTTGATCCGCGGGGGCTGTATTTGTGCTTTCTGACGTTGTACTCAGCACCGAGCACGCACTGGACACTCAGCAAATGGCTGGCCCTTCCTCTGGCTGCTGCCCACCAGCCCTCTCGCCAGCCTGGGCCCTGTTATCCGGCCTGCTTTAAGGAATACTCAGTCCACCCCAGTGCGCTCCCTGGGCTTGAAGAGCCGGGGTGTCTCTGCGTGCCCCTCCAAGCCCCCTCTCACATCCTCTCCCGCCCCTCCTGGCTTTCCGGTCAGAAAGGGCTGCCCCAGCTCCTCACGTGTGCACAGAAATGCTGCAATTTCCAGAAGAATCCCAGGGCCCGAAGAACCCACTCAGCAGGCGGTTGGCCCCACCACCCCGCTGGCCATTTCTTGGCCGTCCTGGGCCCTTCCCTCCACACACAAAGCCCTTGGGAAGCCCGGCTCTTCCCCGTTGAAGGGGAAGGCCTCACCCCCACCTCCGTGACCCCAGGACAGCTCTGTTCCCCCTGCCTCAGCAGCTCTCTCACCTCTGGTAGGGTCAGCAGATTCTCCCCTGCCTGCTGGGGGCCCCGCTCCCGGCCACATGATCTGGGCCACATCACAGCTACCCAGCTATCTTTCCGTTGCAACCTGTGACCTTGTTCTCTAAGACAAGGCCGTGAGGTTCTTCTCATTTGCCCCAGAGTTTCCAGAAAGGGCTGTAGGGCTGTGGGCAGCCCCCACCCCCCGAGGGCCAGGACATGATCTGACATGGTCACTGAAGGTTCCTCAAGGGGGTGTCATGAAAAATTTCCGATTTCCACATCGTCACAGAACAAGATAAAACCCTCATTGCTTCACACCCTATGCCACCAAGCTTGTGGATTATTATAGCCTGTCTTAGGAAAACTATTTGACAGGGTCTGCTAGGGGTAAACTCAGAGCTTGCACTGGGTAGGCGGTGGTGATGGGCGCCTGTTGTCACGGGGTGTGCCTGCCTGCCCTTTCCCCCACCCAGCCCAGTTCCCTGAACCCTGGGATGTACTGAAAGTCACAAGTGTTTTTTCTTGTGCTCTCTGCAGCGGCACAGAGAAGACCAGCGTGGCCCGTGCACCAGGATGGCACCCAAATTCACAAAGCGTTCATATTAAAAAAAAAAAAAAAAAAAGGCACAACTGATTTTTCTTTTGGAGTCTGTTGCGGAGTTTTGCCTTCCCAGCACCGATGTTCCATTCGGGTTAACCACGCATTCGTTAAACCAGTAAAATTTCTTGAGCCCCTGCCGTGGGCCAGGCAGCATGGTGCGGGGACCCTGGGGACACACGGGGATCAGGGCAGATGCAGACCGCCTTCCCCGTCTTTGAGGTCGGCTCGAATCCCAATTCTGCCACTTTCCGCGTGACCCTGTGCAAGTCATTGAACCTTTCCACGGCTCAGTGCTTTTTTACTGTCAGGGGAAGATGGGAATTCCTGCCTCTGCGTTTGCCTGGCAAGTAGTAGGTGTTCAATAAATGACCGCCATTCTTATCGCTGTGCTCCAGGCTGTCGGGTGTCCTCTTTCTTCTCACGTGGAAGTTGCTGGGAAGCTAGTGAGCTGTTGGCTCTGACGGCAGTTGGCTGTCCTGAGTTTTCGAGTCCCTTGGAAGGATTCTGGGGAGTTGGCCGATCGGCTCCAGGTACCTGCCAGGCTGCGGGCCGTGCCGAGTGACCCAGACTTGGGGCTGTCGCTATGCCCTGCTCTAATTTCTGTTTCTCTGTGTGCTTTGTAACTGGGCCACTCTTTCAGTCGGCTAGAGTAGTTAATGACCTTGAGAGCCAATCCCAGCCCTGAATATAGAATCCTGCTCTTTTGAAGTCACCCACTTTCTTTGTGGGCCTAAACGTGTTTGTGTTTTCCCTCTGGGGTATGCCTTCTCTTCCGCTTTGATGCCGCCTCTGTAACAACAGGGCTCGGAATTATTAATTCCTACTGCGCAGTGAGGTGCGGTTTTATTACACAGAAAAGGGGAAAATATAATTGCTGTCTCGAGTAATCATTTTCTGAAGGCTGCAAGCATAACCTTTCATTAATATTTCATTCGCGGCCAGGGTGAGTAACTTGAATAGGCCTAAAAATATTGTCCCCTCTGCATGGAGAGATCGGGAGCTGGGAGCCAGTGTGTGCTCTTCAATTGTTTGCAATTATTTCTAAAATTAAAAATGTTTAACCCATGAACCTGTAAGAAAGCGGAGGAGAGGCTTATAGAGATATAGCTGTTTAGTGACTGGGGTAAAGGTGCAAATCCAGGCATAACGCCTCTCAGCCCCTCCACTGGGGGTCATCTCACCCGTCCCTGCAGCGGCTTTGGGGCACGGGGTCCGGGGGGCCCCGTGACTCACTGGTCGAAGCGAGGCTCCCAGGTCACGTCCCGTAGGCGCTGTGAGAACGGTCGTTCGCAGGGCATGGGGTTTAAGGGTGCAGTGGGAAGTGTCGTGCTCTCTGATGTTCCCTGGACAGGGGCACTTGAGGCGTTCAGAGTGTCTCCCTGGAGAGGGCCAGCAGCTGATTCTCAGCTGGGGAACTGGGGACACTGTGCTCTTGGGGCAGAGGGGAGGCAGGCCCGTGGGGAGGGCAAGCGCTGAGCAGGTGGAGGGTGTGCAGGAATGTCCCAGAGCCTTCGGTGACTTCTGGCGATTCTAGGCGCACCCTTCCCAGTCCTGGGGACTCCAGCCGGTTGGGGGCCCAGGGCTGGCTCTGTGGTGTCTAAAGTCCTGGCTTTGCATGTCCTCACACTGTTTCACAGACATGAGCTCCTCTGAGCAGGCGAACAGCCCCCCGGGGCCTGCAGGAATGTGATGACATCAGCCCTTCTCCCCCAGCTGGTCTGCTTTATCTCGTGGGATCCTCTGAGGACCCTCGAGGAAGGAGACGCCCCCGTACAGACGAGGAGGCTGGGCCTCGCGGCTAAAGTCATTGATTCCTGAGGTCACGCGGCCGTAGGTGAGCTGGGATTACGGACGCCTGTGGATCCTGGTGGGGGTGTGGGCTGCTCAGCGCTGGGCGATCACAGCTGGACCTTGTGCGAGGCCACTGCACTTTGCACTCTCGCCCGCAGGGCCTCTCTCTACGTTCAGGTTTGCACGGGTCCTGACTCCTAACTCCGGGCGTGTCCCTGTGAGGGGGAAGGTCAATGAGCTCTGTAAACATCACGGGGATTTTTAAGAACATCCTTGCTCAAGCCTGGAGTTGCTGTGTATCTGTGTTCTTGGCTTGCTGTGTTTTCCTGGAAAAGTAAATAAAGAGAAGACATTGGCCAATAGGTTTATTGCCATATATGATTAGTGACAAAAGGGGTTATCTTTCTTAGTTATTAATCATCTTGGGATTTCTAATGTTTATTTATTTTTGAGAGAGAGACAGATCACAAGCAGGGAAGGGGCAGAGAGAGAGAGGGAGACACAGAATCTGAAGCAGGCTCCAGGCTCTGAGCTGTCAGCACAGAGCCTGACATGGGGCTTGAACTCACGAACTGTGAGATCATGACCTGAGCCGAAGTCAGACTGAGCTACTCCGGAGCCCCAATCATCTTGGGATTTCCAGGTGTGCTTGCATTTGGGCCCAGAGAGGTGGTGTTGTCAGAGTCGGTAAGCCCTGAGATCGGGTTGGGGGCCCCAGTGAGGCGGGGGGGAAGCTGGAGAGGAGTGAGGACTTGAGGAGGTGCGGTGGAAAGTGGCAGAACCCTCACGGATGGCGGCCCCTCTGCGTGGGGGGCTCTTTGTTGATCCATTTGACCTGCTGAGCGGGTACCCCGTTTTATACACAAGGAAATGGAAGTCCTCAGAGACGAAAGAACACCCAGACGCCAAGTGAGTGCACAGAGCAGGGTCCGAGCCATCCTGTCCCCGCCAGGCCAGGGGAGAGCTGACCCCACAAAGCGGGGGCTCCTGGCCCCTCCCTCTGCCGGACACTTCCCAAATTCCTCCCTTCGTTCTGTGATTACGTGGCCCTGCTCCTGCCCGATCCAGACCCGCTAATCAAACCACTTCTAAAGGGGTTTAAACAGTGGCTGCGTTTTATTTCCCCTGTACTCTTTCCATTTCACAAACATAACATGTTGCTTACAGAAAGCTTGCGTTTTCTTCCCTAATCCCCTGCCCCAGAAGCGGCCACAGCCGAGGACCTACTGCGTGTCAGGCCAGACTTGGTTTCCAGGCACATAGGAACCTTTAAAGATGTTCTACACGCAGAGAACTTTTATTTATAGGACATGCGCACACAGCAGCAGACTAGTAGCGCAATGCTCATGAAAGTCAAAGACGGGACGTGGCCTTAATGGGGGTTCAGTTCGATCTAGGATGGAGCCTTAGATAGAATTGGTGTCTGTTTGGTAGAAAAAGGACTCTCCACTCACAGCCGTGACAACTGTGTACAACATGTCATTACATTTAAAAAGTAAGGGACGAATTGTCTGCATCACGTGGACACAGTTTCCGTGGCAGCTTCGCGTGGAAATGTATCCGGCTCGGACAGCCGCTGTCCACACAGCCCAGAATTCCCGGTGCCGATCTGACAGCGGTGTCGGTTGCAGGATGTCACTGGCCCAAGCTCCCCGTGACACTGGGACGCCTCCGGAGAGCCCTGGTCACCCCACAGGAAGTCACTTGCTGCCATGCGCGAGGGAAGTCCTGTGGTCAGTGCTCCAGCAGGGGTGAGGGGAGGGGCTGAGGGCAGGGGAGACCGTGATGACCCCAAACTTGACCTGAAGCCTCCCGGGAGGGCAGCGCCTAGGAACGGTTCAAATGGTAGCACCGAGTCCCTTCATCTCTACACAGGCAGAAACCCAGGCGCAGAGAAGGAAAGTGATGCATCTGAGGTCACACAGCATGGCCGTGGCGGCACTCAGCAGGCTCCCCAGGACCACTCTGGGCGTGACTCTGGAGTGTGGCCCTGGTCGAGTGGAGGGGGGCTGCGGCGGGCCTTCTGTGGTGCCTGTTTTCTCCGCGGGGTCTCCTCCACTTTCCTTTCCTCTCCCTTCTCCCTCCTTCGGTCGGCACCACCCCCCAGTTTGGTCTACATACCCCTTGTCAGAGCTGGGGAGATTGGGGCAACTTGTTGAAAGTCCTGGGTGAGGATCTGGTTTGATGCATTCTCTTCAGAATCCTTGGATGTTCCTGGTGTGTGCTGTGTGCACTCGTGTGTGCACCTGTGTGTGTGCATGTGGGTAATGCTTGTGTGTGTGTGTAATGCTTGTGTGTGTGTGTGTGCTGCGTGGACTGGTGAGTGTGCACGTATGGTGTGGGTGGTACATCCCTGTGTGTGTGTGCTGTGTACATTTGCATAAGTGTGCACGTGTATGTGTGTGTGCATGCTGTGGGTGGTGCCTGTCTGTGGGGTGTGTGTGTGGTGCATGTGCTGTGCACACCTGTGTCACTGTGCACGTGTATGTGTGTGTGCATGGTGTGGATGATGTGTGTCTGTGCATAGTGTGTGTATATGTGTGGTGCATGCGTGTGTGTAGTGCTTGTGCGTGCGAGCTGCGTGCATTGGTGTGTGTGTGCACGTGTCTGTGTGTGTGCATGCTGTGGGTGGTGCATGCCTCCGTGTGTGTGTAGTGCTTGTGCGTGCGAGCTGCGTGCATTGGTGTGTGTGTGCACGTGTCTGTGTGTGGTGCATGCCTCCGTGTGTGTGTAGTGCTTGTGCGTGTGAGCTGCGTGCATTGGTGTGCGTGTGCACGTGTATGTGTGTGTGCATGCTGTGGGTGGTGCATGCCTCCGTGTGTGTGTTGTGTGCGTGCTGTGCCCGTTGTTAGTGTGCACGTGCGAGCTGCGTGTTGGAGGGACAAGGGTGACTCCTGGCGCGGCGGGCTGCAAGGGCCCGGAGCAGGGGCCGCCCCGCCGCCCGTCCCGCAGGCTGCCTCCCTCCCAGCAGAGCCCGGGGCTCCGGTGAAGAGACGCAAGCGCTCAGAAATAGTAAACCACTGTTTTCTTGCCGGCTGTTTGCCCTTATTAATTCAGGTAGCAATTACCCATTCCGAATATTTGGCGACTAATTAGTTTTTCCTGCGGAGAAGGCAGAACGAGGAACGGTTTGCTCTGACCCGATCCACTTTCTCAGTGTCCCGAGGAGGGGGCGCGGGGGACAGAAGGAGGGAAGGGACCGAGGGCGAGAGAAACCCGCCCGGCGCCTGGGATGCCCCTTTGGCTGTTGGGTCGTCCCTGCAAGTCTATAGCGGATAAAAATAACCCACCCGATTTTGGTTTTGTTCTCGCTTTCATGTTGCCTGGCCCGTTTCCCCTGCGGGCGCCGCTCCTGGCAGCCTGCCTGGTGATGTATCGGTGGGGTGTCAGAGCTGGAGTTGGAGGCTGCTCGCTAAGCTGGTGTCCCCCCCCCCGTGGGAGTTGTGCCCTCTGAATCCACCAGGTGACCAGGGGCCCTGCGTGCAGGGACAGCATGCTAGGCGAGAGGAGGGGCACAGTCCCGGGGGCTGGGAGGCCAAGGGGCGCACAGTTCGGGGGCACAGGTTGGAGAAGACGGCCACGCGTCCTTGAGCCTGAGCTCAGCTGTGGGTTCACTTGGAGACTGCCTTTTAGTCAACATCTGGCCTTGATTTGCCTTTTTAGTTCTTGAACTTTTTCTTCCCGGGGGAATAGTTGTCAGGGTCTTTATCGTTGTGTGTGTGTGTTTTTTAAAGTTTATTTATTTCGGGAGAGAGAGAGAGTGAGTGCAAGACGGGGAGGGGCAGAGAAGAGAGGGAGAGGGAGAACCCCAAGTAGGCTCTGCACTGTCAGCGCAGAGCCAGACCCGGGGCTTGAACCCACAGACTGTGAGAGCATGACCTGAGCACAAATCAAGAATCGGACGCTTAATGGACTGAGCCCCCCAGGCTCCCCAGGCCCTCGATTGTTCTTAGAGGCACCTCTCCGAAAGACTTCCAGTAGATCAGAGGGTTTCTAACTCCAGTCTACACGGCCTCCTGAAATGAACGCCTGGTGGGTGTGCGTCTGGTCCGGGGAGATGGTAGATAGGTAAGCCTAACACATACTGCGTGGCGCGCAGACTGTGGGGGGCAGGCCGCACGTGCGGGCGCCGCAGCCCAGCTCACCAGAATGGGGAAGTGGGGGGCTCCCTCTGAACCCCTCACGTGCTCGCTGCCTGCAGGGACACGCACGGATCCACGAGCTCCTGGCTCTCCGTCTGGCACTGTCCTGGTTTGTGTCCCTGAAGGGCACTCTCCACCCGCCTCTCACCTCAGATGAAAATTTCTGACCCGGATCGGAAGGCCTGCCAGCCGCCTTCTTCCTGCAGCCGCGTCGTGGGGCCTGGGCTGGGCCGGGCCTGCCTCGTACTTCCTCGTCCTCCGCGGCCACCTTGGGCGGGCATCAGCCCTGCTCCGGGCACCGGCTGGCTGCGCTGTCCCCCTCCCCCGCCCCGCCCCCGCACAGCTGCAGAGGCGTCCTCCAGCCTCACCGGGCCCCTGACCACTCAGCACGTGCTTGTCTGTCTGTCTGACACAGCTGGGCCGGCTCTGCTGATGCAGGAACTTGGCTCTGGTCACTTGCACAGTCGCACGGCTGCCTGACAATGTACTGTAGTTCAAGGCCACGGACCTTGTCTTCTGGCGCCTGGGGTTTCCCCGGAGTGCCGAGGCCTGTGCGCTGTGGCGGCGGGCGGCCGATGCCTGGTGACACACGCAGGCTGGTTTCCCCTGATGGTGGTGGCCACGAATGCTGCTTAGGGAAAGTGCCAGGGCCTGGGAGTCGGGCTTGGCTCCCAGTCCTGTTCTTCCAGTTAGGCGTGACCTTGGGCAGCTTACGTAATCTGTTTGAGCACTGCTTCCCTCGTGATGCCGGGGTCTGTGGTGCGTGCTGCCCGCATAGTTGGCATCAGAAGGAGCCAGGCGCTCAGGCTTCCCAGCGCGCAGCCTGGACAAGCGGCCCTGCGGTCTCCCTTTAATTCCCCAGGAGCCCGTGGGGGAACAGGCCATTGCTACCTCCCCCCTGAAGCTGAGGCCAGGCATTGGAGCACCCTGTGGGGACGGGTCCGGCTTTTAGCCCAGGTCAGGGCGACTCCCAGATGGGTTCCAGGTCACCCCAGGGGTGATGTTTAAATAAGCCCCCTGCACCGGATTTCCAGGCTGGGGTGTGAGGCGGCTTTGGAGTCCGGTCCAGCTGTCCCGATGGCCACAGACGGGCTTCCTCTGCAGTGCGAAGCCTCAAACACAATCCCTTCAGCTGTCCTGGGAAATGCAAAAACACCAGGTGCAGGGCTGTCGGTTAGAGTTTCCATTTACATTACCTGGGGCTTTTCTGCCCAGCTTCCCCACCCCCCTCCTGGCCGTTCCCAGGTCACAGCCACCTGAGGAATGTGCCGGTCAGCTGGGCGGCTCGCAGTGGGCTGCGGTGCCTTCCACAGGGACTTTCGACCCCAAGAGGCAGGGATCCTTGGTCCAGATCCCTCTCGTGACCTGGGGGCCTTGGGAAAGCCACCTGAGCATGGAGGCCATAATGCTTCCTTGGGGGCGGGGCGAGGATGAGGTAAGCTAAGGCGCAGAGCCGTTTTGGCACCGGGCTCGGTGAGTGACAGCTGATAGCATTGACGGCAGCCTCTCATGCCGGCCTTCCCAAATCTCAGCTCTGCGGAGCGCCTGCGAACATCCCTCCTCTAGACGGCACAGCGATCTTAGAAAGCAGGATTGCCCCCATTTTACTGATGGGGAAACCGAGGCACCGAGGAACGAAGTAACGTGCCCAAGTTCACAAAGCTGGTAATAGGCAGAAGCCCGCACCCTCCAGCTGGCCAGTACCTCCCAGGCCATGCCTGCCATGGCCCTGTGCCCTCAGCAGCTCCTGTCTCTTGAAGTCCCCAATGGGCTGTCAGTGGCTGGCATGACCCACCCCAGGACCCTATTGGCTAAAGCCCTTCCAGATCCCGCTGCCCCACCTGCGGCACGGATGGTGGGGCTGGTGCCGGGGAGATGTGGGCTCTGAGTTGGGCGAGGCTGCTCTGTGTCCTGCTCTGGGATTTATAACCGGGGACCTTGATTTTGTTACTAGTAAGAGTAACACAAAGAGGGCCGCCTGGGTGGCTTAGTCGGTTAAGCGTCCGACTTTCGCTTAGGTCATGATCTCGCGGTTCGTGGGTTCAAGCCCCGTGTCAGGCTCGGGGCTGACTGCCAGCTCAGAGCCTGGAGCCTGTTTCAGTCTGTGACTCCCTCTCTCTCTGACCCTCCCCTGCTCACGCTGTCTCTCTCTCTCTCTCCTAGAAATAAATAAAAATATTTAAAAAAAAAAAGAGTAACACAAAGAGTGGCTACTCGTATAATGGATGCTATTCTTTAAACACTTTTTTCTTAGGGGCGCTTGGGGGGCTCAGTCGGTTGAGCGTCTGACTCTTGATTTTGGCTCAGGTCATGATCTCATAGTTTGTGAGCTTGAGCCCCGCATTGGGCTCTGTGCTGACAATGCAGAGTCTGCTTGGGCTTCTCCCTCCCTCTCTCTCTCTCTCTCTGCCCCTCCCCCACTCACACACTTGTGCTCTCTCTCAAAATAAATAAACATTAAAGAAAACTTACATTTATTTTTTCTAGAGAGAGACAGAGAGAGGGGGAGAGGGGGGCCGGGGGAGCCTGACATGGGGCTCGATCCCATGAGTGATCGAGTGATGTTCTCACGATATCCGGTTTTACCTTTCGCAGAATGTCATATGGTTGGAGTCCCACGGCACATGGGCTTTTCAGAGTGGATTCTTTCACCCAGAAACAGGCATTTAAGTTGCCTCCACGTCTTTTCATGGCTCGCAGCTCATGTCTTTTCGGTGCTGAGTAACATTCCAGCGTCTGGACGTTTCACAGCACGTGTGTCCCTAAGCTTACCTCCCGCAGGACCTCTTGCTTGCTCCCACGCTCTGGCAATTAGGACTAAAGGTTCCATACACACCCACGTGCGGGCTCTTGTGTGGAAGTGTTTTCAGCTCGTCGGGGGCAGACAGAAGGAGCGTGACCTCTGGTAACAGCCTGTTTGGTTTTGTAAGGGGCCACCCAGCTCTCTCCCGGGGTGGCCGCACCATTTGCACTCCCACCAGTGAGCGTGCCTGCTGCTCCGCGCCCTCGCCCAGCGCGCGGCGTCCTCGGGGCTCTGGGGTTTGGTCCTTCTCACTAGAAGTGGCATCTCCTTGTGGCTCTAATGGGTGTTAGCTTTCATTTTTACCCTCACCTAGATCCCCCTCCTGTTTCTTTCTATGCTTTGTTTATTCAACCAACCTTTCCGGAGGGACTTTTCCTTTCAAGTGTGTGGGTTAATAATGGGCACGACTCAGTCCTTTCTCATTGCCTGTTAGCATCTGCACTGCGCCTTGTGTGCGTGTGTGTCGCATGGGTGATACGTAATTACGAGGCTGTGTGGTGACATGGCCGAGGGCCTGGAGGAGGTTGGGGGCACGAATCACTGCAGCATTTACCTGCTCCTCGGGGGTCCCGGCAAGGACCCTTCCTGCCCGTTCTCTGCCTGCTGTCAGCCCAGCAAAGTGCCTAAGCCCGGGCGGGCATTCAGGAAATGTTTGTTGCATGAAGGAGAGGAAATCAAAGAAGGGTTCCTGGAGGAGGTGGCATTTAAGCTGAGGCTGAAACAGAATTCCTGTTTAATGAGGGAGAGCCGAGGGGGGAACGGCAGGCGCCCGGCTCAGAGACGTGCAAGTGCACACAGCTTGCAGACTGCAATCACGCAAGAGGCCTGGTTGGGCTTTGTTTTGTCACAAGCTGTGTGTTTGGGGCAAGCGAGTTCCTGGAGGAAAGTAATAAAGACCCATCTGTTTGTTCAATAAACATTTACTTGCCATATAGCCTGTCTGAGGCTCGCGGAAGGCCGACAGGAGGCTGTGGGCAGCGCTGGCAGGCAAGCGGTGTCCTGGGCGCTGGGTGAGTCACGCAGGGAGGGGGCACAGGAGGAGGGCGTCAGGCCAGGGTCAGAAAGGAGGGCGCCCTGCGGCTGTGGCTTCACAGGGGAGCCGGTGTCAGAGAGGGAGGGACAGGCACGGCAGGGAAGCTGGTAAAGCCGGGACCTGGGGCCGCGGAGCCTGGGGCGGGAGCCCTTGGGAGGGCCCTGGACGCGCCACGTGGAGGTTGGCGGGCGGGCGACGTTTCCAGGGCAGTGTGCTCACGTTGTAGTGAGCTTGGAGTTGCCTGGTGAAAGTGCAGATCCTTGATTTCATCCACCGTGCAGAGCGCAGAGATTTCGAGTCCGGGGTGGGGAGGCAGGAATGTGCATTTTCATCTTGTGGGTGTGTTTGTGGCACCCCAGAAATTCCGATTCTGCTGACCCTTGGACAGAGCAGAAATTTCTCTCTCAGGGGCCCCCGGAGCTGCTGAAGCTGCAAACCCATTAACGTGCCAGCACCGCTGCTGCTGCGGGGGCCGGAGGCCGGAGCCCGGAGGCCTGTGTCTGGGTTGCCTGCTCTGTTCTCCGCGGGCCCTTCGGAGACATGTCTCTGGGGACATGTGCACGGACCTCGTATCGGGGCCTGATTTCCCTCCTTGGCCAGGTGATAATCTGACAGCTCATCATTCATTTCATCTCATTTCTCATGTTGCCTGTTCAAGAAGCAATTTCAGATGGCTTATAAGGCATAAAATACATGCATGTAGCTTCAATTAAACGTGGGAGAAAGAGAGAGAGAAAAACAGAGGGGATGAGACAGAGTGAGGAATAATGACGCCAGTTATCGGGCGTCACTTCCCTTAAACCTGTTCTAATTTCTTGCAGGGTTTATGGCTACTTTGCGGGCGAGTGAAGGATTAGGGTTTAAGCTGCCCGTGCTCCTTCCGCTGCAAAGAGCCTCGCCTCTCTATAGAAGCTTAAAGCCACCAAATCCGTACTTGATTTGTTTAATGAAATGTGCTTCTTAGCAGGCGCGCCGTGTCCAGCGAGTATTGTCTGGCGGCGAGAAAGTCTGGATGCCCGGCCCGCATTGCTGAGCGCTGCCAATGACCTTTGTGCCCGTGAACGTGGGGTCCCGCGGCCGCTGGCTCAGCCAGTCCTGAATCCGTGGCCGCTGTCCGCTGGCCCTGACCCGGAGTTCCCAGGCCCCGGAGACTCAGGCCTCGGGTCAGCTGTAGGCGGCCACCCCACGCTCGGGGGGTCTTCCGGGGGCCAGCGGGGCGGTGGGCCTCCATCTTTAGGGCGCTGGGTTCCCTGGGAAGCATCCACGACTACGTTTGCTTCATGGAGAGAGAAACCCCTGGCCCAGTAGCGTTAAAAGCCTCCACTCTTCTGCGATCTCCATCCTGCAGACCTGCCCTCGCACACAATTTGCTTTTGTGTTCCTGGTGGTTAAGAATAAACTTGTGAGTGAGTGAACTTCCCGGCTGAGAAGGTCAAGCAAGCCGAGCTGGAATGGCCAGAGCAACAGCAGCACCAGCTCTCCAAGGAGGGCGGGGCCGCACATTGCGGCCTCTAAGGAGGGCTGGGCTGCGCTGTGTTGTCTCCAGGGGGCGGGGCCACACATTGTCGTCTCTAAGGGGGCGGGGCCACGCTGTGTTGTCTCCAAGGAGGGCGGGGCCATGCTGTGTTGTTTCCAGGGGGCGGGGCCACGCTGTGTTGTCTCCAAGGAGGGCGGGGCCACACATTGTCATCTCTAAGGAGGGCGGGGCCATGCTGTGTTGTTTCCAGGGGGCGGGGCCACACTGTGTTGTCTCCCGGGAGGGCGGGGCCACACATTGTCATCTCTAAGGGGGCGGGGCCACGCTGTGTTGTCTCCAAGGAGGGCGGGGCCATGCTGTGTTGTTTCCAGGGGGCGGGGCCACGCTGTGTTGTCTCCAAGGAGGGCGGGGCCACACATTGTCATCTCTAAGGAGGGCGGGGCCACGCTGTGTTGTTTCCAGGGGGCGGGGCCACACTGTGTTGTCTCCCGGGAGGGCGGGGCCGCGTGTGTTGTTACCTGCCCAAACATAGGATTTCCTTTTTCTTTTTCTAGGTTGTTTAGTTATTTTGAGAAAGAGAGTGAGTGAGCGGGGGAGGAGCAGGGAGGGAGAGAGGATCCCCCGCAGGCTCCTTGCCGTCAGCGCAGAGCCCGACGCGGAGCTCCAGCTCACAAACTGTGAGATCATGACCTGAGCCGAAAACAAGGTTGGGCCCTCAACCCACTCGGCGCCCCCGAGACATAGGATTTCTGAGATTTGTGGTAACTTGAGTCAATGTTTTTGGAATAGAGCGGTTGATTCTTTAATCCAGTGACCTTTCTTTTCTCCCCTTCTTGAATTTCCTCAGGAGGGCTATTCCAATGCAGCACCTGCTCTCCGTGTGTGTGGGGTCGTGCCTTTCTCTGCACAGTAATGATTAAGCAAAACCAAAGGGCAGTCTTCGGTAAGGGTGCTGTTTATAAATATTTCCACTTACACAACCATGAACTGAGGTTGCAAAGTGTTGTATCCATAGCTTCTTAACTCACGCCTTCCACCACTGGCTCGGGAGCTGGGCCTGGTCTTCTAGTTGACACCACCTTGTCCACAGGGATGGCTTCTCTCCCGGGACATAGTCTTCACCCCTTCCCTCTACCCTCCTTCCCAGTGTGGCTTTTCCGGGGCTCTTCATGTCGGTTCCTGCTGCAGCGTCAGGAGCCCCTGGCGCTGGGCGCATCTTGGCGGGCGCATCCTGGCCTTTGGCTCTAGGGAGGAGTGTGCATGCATGTGTCTAGCCTGAGGCTCACCATCTTGGTGGTACATCCGTGTGGGGCCCGCAAGGCTCCTGGGGCCAGTGGCGAGGATGAGGCAGGGCTTAGATTGGGCTGCTGGTGTGGTGCCCACAGGGGGCCCCAGGTCGCTGCGAGCGGCCTCAGGAAGGGTCCCCTCTGTGCAGCCCAGGGCTTTGGATGAACAGAGGCAGGTGAAGCAGTGAAGAACAAGGGTGTTCAGGAGGTGACCACTGGAGCTGCTTTCCGGGGAGGGGGGGAGTTCTGTGGGCTGTGCAGGTGGGGAGAAGAGGGCGCCGGGAGAGGTGGGGGCCCCTGAGAGGTCAGGGCCCGGAGAGCTGTGGGCGGGGAGAAGCAGGGAGCGGGAGAAGCAGGGACGGCAGAAGTGGGGGCCAGAGAGACGGGGCGGGAGAGGTGGGGGTCCGGGAGAGGCGGGGGCCCGTTGGGCTCACCTGGGTGGCAGTAACCATGGTCACCTGTGGGTCACCAAGGAAGTGTGATGGGAACTAACTCTGCCGTGGGGCAGGAGCTGGCCTCACAGCCTCTGATGGCAGCTGGTTGACAGACACACAGACCAGACTGACGGGTGACCCAGAGGGAGTGGTTAGGGGGGCACTGGGCTGGGACATAACCCTCCCTCCCTCTTTCTCTCCCGTGCCTCCTTTCCTCACTTACTCATCACCAGCGCCGTGTGTCATGGCCTCATGTTGGGCAAGGGGGAGGTGGAGAATGTGGCACGGCCTGCCCTCAGGAGGTCTCTGGCCCCTGACTTCCTGGGGTGGGAGGGTCTGTAAGAACAGTAGAGTCAGGCCGCAGAATTCCCAGCAGTCCATGTGCCGCAGGAAACAAGGATTAGGGGTGTTTCTGTAGCACCTCCCAACAAAGAATGAGGCCTCCAGGAGCATACCATTGACCCCTCACAGCAGCACAGGTCAAATGAGAAGTGCATCCACGTGTGCTTATGGACACCCCCTCATCTGGGTCCTGCCTTGGCACTTGCTGCATCAGGACCCAGGCTTGGGAGAGGAAGTGACTGACATGCCCCAGTCTTTCACAGTGCCAGCCTGCTGCCCATGTAGATGGGATGCTGACACAGAGAACATTCTAGAAGATCTGTAAGAGAGAGGACTCTAGGTGTTAATGGGGCTCTATTCAATGTGATCTAAAGAATGAGGCATAATTAAATGTATTAGTTTAACTGTACAGAATTACCATTTGTATAGGCCAAAGATGGTCAAATGTGGTTTCATATGGTCTGCCTAATGGTTGAAGGGCAGGTAAAGAGAACTCATATTGTATCTTAGAATATATTAGTCGTCTCATTCTGACTGAGGCCATGCCTCCAAAGAAACCTGTTCCACGCATTTCTCAAAGTGTAATCTGAGGATCNTGACAGTCAATGCTAGAAGGCATAGCCCCATATCCCCCTGGGCATAGAGATGTCCTGTGACTTGTTAGTTCATTAGCCATGAGTATGTTCAGCCTCTGTTCCAGTCTGTGCGTTATTATACTTTAGTATCTTTTGGGATAAGCAGTGTTTACCATCTGCTATGAAGTGTAGTCCCTTTTTTGCCCCTATATTATGGTTTTCCAGAGAAACAGAACCAATTAGTGTGTGTGTATTATTTATATCTCTATGTCTATCTCTACCTCTACCTCTCTCTGTGTATCTATCTATCTATCTATCTATCTATCTATCTATCTATCTATCTATCTTTCTATCATCATCTATCTGAAAGAGTGAGCGAGCAAGCGAGAAAAGGACTTGGTTCACATGATTAAGACTGGCAAGTCCTAGGGCACCTGGGTGGCTCAGTTGGTTAAGTGTCCAACTCGGCTCAGGTCATGATCTCATGGTTCATGGGTTTGACCCCTGCGTTGGGCTCTGTGCTGACAACTTAGAGCCTGGAGCCTGCTCCAGATTCTGTGCCTGCCCCACCCCTCCCCTGCTCACACTCTGTCTCTCTCTCTCTCTCAAAAATAAATAAACATTAAAAAATTAAAAGAAAAAAAAAAAA
>NW_027551571.1:4764210-4764927 GCF_008692635.1 Crocuta crocuta | reverse complement strand
AAAAAAAAAAAAAAAAAAAGACTGGCAAGTCCAGAGCCTGAAAGGTGAGCCATCAGACTGGAGACCCAGGGAAGAGCTGATGTTGCATTTCAAGTCCAAAGGCCATCTGCTGGCAGATCTCCCCCGTGTTCAAGGGATGTCAATCTCTGTTCTGTCCAGCTCTTCAACTGATTGGATGAGGCCCACCTACATTGTGGAGAACAATCTGCAAAATTCACCAATTTAAATGTCAATCTCATCTCAAAACATCCCCATAGGAACTTCCAGATGAATGCTTGACCACATATCTGAGCCCAGCCAAATTGGCAAATATCTGTGACAGCACCTAAAATTACATCTTTCAAATATCCAGAAGTTTCTTTGGTTCTAGGAGACTGATGTAGTTAGTATATGCAAGGTAGGTTCTAGATCCCATGGGGTAACAGGAATGCTTAAAAATGATGGATAGACAGAAAGCCTGAGTTCTTTCGATCAATTAAGTTTTAGGTATGGAATAACCATTCTGTGCCCATCTTGGACAAGTGTTACATGGTTAATAACATAGATCATGTAACAGAGTCTTCCTTGTTGCAAGCCATTTTTGTTAACCTAGCCCACACTTCCATCTTCCTTCCCTCCCTTCGTCCCCTCCCCTTCCCTTCCCCTATCCTCCCCCTCCCTCCCTCCCTCCCTCCCTCCTTCCTTCCTTCCTTCCATATTTGTTGAGCATCCAGCGTA
>NW_027551571.1:4658568-4764195 GCF_008692635.1 Crocuta crocuta | reverse complement strand
ATCCAGCGTACTCCGGGTACGAGGCCAAGCACTGGGAGATCAGGGATGAAGACATCCCACCATAATAGTGGCTAAGAGCCTGCAAGGGGTTCCTGGTGTAGAGTCTGTCTCCTGAAGCTTAGAGGTCAGCTTTGGGAATCGAGTTCCCTTAGCAACATGAGGTCTTAACATGCAGCCTGCAATAGTCCTGGGTTGCCCTGGGGCAACACCATGTCTTTTTTACAAGCCTCTTTTCTTCCAAACAGAGGGGCCTTGCCCCCTTCCCTAAAGGTGGGATGGAGGGCCAGCAACGTCCCCGGCAGCTGGTGGGAAATGCAGAGTCTCAGGCCCACTCACGGTGGCCTACCCAGGGAGCACGTGCGTTTTCATAAGGTCTTCAGGTGGTTATTGTGCACAAAAGTCTCACATGTGCTTTGCTAGTCCTCGTTTCCCTCAAAGACACAAGAAAGCTCCACGTAAGATCTGGAAGGAGTGAGGGTGTAGCCAGTGGGCTCACCTGCTTGGGGAGATTCTCAGCAAGTGCCAGAGGTTGGACTTTATTCCGAAACCAAGCAGGGAAGGGCCCCGGGTGTCTTCCTCTTGGGCTCAGAGAGGTGCAGAGACTCCCGCCGAGGGGGAGAGACTGGGTCTCTGCACCTGCGCTGTCCTCTCGAGGGGGCTGGGGGTGAGATGCTCCACTTCTCCAAGACCTTTTCCTCTTCTGTAAAATGGGGAGGATAAAAAAAAAAATCTTCCTTTCTGAATTGTCGGGAAAATTCACAGATCCACACGGATCTGTAAGGTGTGGCTTGTGATGTCACCGCAGTGGGGAGGGCTGGACCTGTCTCCTCATCGCTAAGCGGGACTGGGGATGCCTGCTGCACGGGGTGGCCCAGGGATTAAGAGACTGTGCATGCATGATGCCAGGGTGACAGCTATTATTTTCATAACAACCGGCTTGTTTAACTGCCCTGTGTGTGACAGCAATCTGCTGTGGCTTCAGGGAGGCCCTGGTACCTGAATCATCCAAGGACAGGTGGGGGCAGGCTGAGGAAGAGGCCACTTGGGGCTGTGGCAGTGCCTTCTAGATCATTCACAGAGGCACGGCTTAACCCAGGGCACTCGGGCCCAGATTCCTGCGAGAATCCATAAGAAGCGCAGAAGTTGACATGACACGTTGCGAAGTAGATTTCCTCTAAAAGTGTTCTCTCTCTGAGGTAACGACAGATGTGAGTGTTGCTATGGTGACAGGCTGTCTGGAAGCACACAGCACAGTGGTTCAGGCGGCTTGCCTACGACGTATGGGCGTAGCAGGTAAGCACGGCCCCCTTTGGGAAATTTTACTGAGGGATCTTCTTCCGCGTTCTGGTTTCCAAAGCTGAGTTTGTTTTGCGCCTTGGGTGGCTGCGCGAGATGGGGAAACCATCGCGTATATTTAGAAGGACAGAACCTATGCACACCACACGGTTTGAGGTTCGAGGTCTTTCCAGGAACTGAAGGTGACTGAAAAAACTCCCACATGGAGCTTAGAGCATCCAAGGGGAGGGGAATCTGCAGCAAGCCACGGAGTTATTTCAATATGACAAGCGCTTGCCCAGTGCCCGCCGTGTGCTGAGGGTCCCGTGGGGGTGGAGGGTGGGTGACGAGATCTGAGTGAGCGAGCCGTGGTCCCTGCCCTCCAGAAGTCGGGGTGGAGAGCCCGACGCACGGCGGACTGGGCTACAGGCTTCTAGTGCTGTGGACACGGCTGGGTGTGTGGGGGCCGGGACCCGACTCAGAGCGAGGGGTGTGATCGGGGGATTGTAGCAGGACCTTGGAGAATAAGCCGGGTTCCTGCAGCCTCCATTTACACAGCTGCCTATCGTTTCATCCTCCTGAAACACACCACTTTCTTTTTTTATTTTATAGTTTATTGTCAAGTTGGTTTACATATAACACCCAGGGCTCATCCCAACAAGTGCCCACGTTTTGTTTTTGTTTTTGTTTTTTGCCAGGGGGATCTCGTCTTCAAGGCCTGCGTAGGCTGCTTCCAAATCGTCTCTGTTCTGAGCAGGTGGCAAGGACTGTCTGTAGCTTTTGAGCAGGACAGTTGAAGTAGGAGATAATGAGTGTGTCGGGGACGATCATCCTCTTCCACGGAGCGCGCAGCTTCGGGAGGGACACGCAGGGAGGGTGAGGAAGGAGGGGGACACCCGCCTAGCCGGCCAGATCAGCCGTGGAGAGCAGTGGGGTGACAGATGTCGCAGCCAGGAGGCCCCGCATCCTGTTCCAGAGAAGCACCCCCAGTCTCTTCATCTGCTGGGTCCTGGCCTGCGAATGCTTCACCTCGAGCAGGTGCAAATCCTCGGCTTGGTGTGTTAGGGTCTCTGCATCTGTTCTTTGATTTTTCTGTATTTTGTCTCTTTTGGAGAGGAAAAAAATGCCCCTGTGTATAAGAACAGAAAAAGCCAAGTTTTAGGATGTATGGCTTGTTTTGTGGTGTACCGGGGAATGGCATCTTGGCGCTGTCCAGCGAGCGGCCTGTCGTGGGTTTTCACCAGGACCACGTCGTGGGCTGCCACTGATGTTGTCCCGGGGACTTTTATCTCAGGCACCGGCTCCAAGCTCACCCTCTTGGGTTATTCTCCAGCTGCTTCTATTCTCTTTTCCAGGCACAGCCCAGAAGGCAGCCACTCTCTCCAGAATCCAGAACCCGCCCTGCGCTGCTTCTCCCACTTGGATCTCCTGATCACAGATCCACTGATGAAGGTTGGAGATGCTCTCTGAAGACAGCCCCGCTCCAGTGACGTCATTTCCTGCCTAGGATTCAGGACTTTTTTTGCTGGAATTATGAGAAACACACGACACCCGTAAGGGGCTGCCTGGTTCCTCTCCCGCGACAGTGTCCAGCAGGGACGGGGAAGGAGAGGAGATCACCATCTGTGGGTGCCTATTGGGCGTGGACGGCCTTAGGTACCCACACACCAGCTAACGATTGGCTTTGGCCTCAGATCTGGGCTGTCTCCTTGCACTAAAGTCGCAGACTCGACAGCTGGCTTATAGGATGGCCTGTCAACTGTGTATAATCCCACAGATGTGGACCCAGCAGCACCACCCAGCTATGGCATGTCGCTGAACGCACAACTCAACTTGGACAGAGTCAGTTTGGATGACAGCTGTGTGAAAGGTCACGTAGTAGTTTGCACGGGGGCAGTGGGCAAATTCTCACAGTCGAGGGGCTGGGCTTGCCGTGCAGGCTCAGACAACAAATCGCAAATCCCTCTCTCTGGGGCAGACTCACATTAACCACGCTCATTGGAATTGATGTCTATGTTGGATGGCAGCTTATTAAACTACAACGAGAACTCCATCTGGCGAAGGGTCTAGAGAGCTGAGCCCTCCGCTTACCCTATTCTGTGCGGGGAAATCTACCTGGCAAACTTCTTAATCCAACGGTTGCCTGGCGACTGTGAGATCAGAGCAGAGTCGAATGCTTAGTGACATTAGACTCCTATGCATTTCTTCCCAAGATGTGTTATACGAGGCACTTGCCATTGAGACCTGGAGAATGCAAACCCGTTCCTCAGACATACCTGCTTCTCTTCTGGCTCCCTGTTGTCCTGGGTTTCCGTGGCTAAAAGCTTCTCTGTCTAAGGAATTGTTTCCTTTAGTTACGAGACTCATTTGACAGGCTGTCTTGACTTTCCCCCTATTTCACCTACATCCGTGGCTGTTCTGATCTCCAGGCTAATGTGTGCTCTGTAAAGTTGCCTGAGCTTCTCAGCACACTGGGACATATGACTGGGGTTTCACTGAGGTTATGTCTGCCCATTGCTAGTCCTTAGTTTTGGGGGGATTGGTCCTTAGTTCCTTTTTCCTGCCCTCTCCTGTTGTCACTGCTCAGCCTGTAGGAAGGCCTACAAAGGGCTTTGGTGGGAAATGCTGCCATCCTGCCCCTGGGCATGGCCGTGACACCGGCGTGAGAAGGTATAAAGGCAAAGGTTTGCTTAAAGAGGTTGCTCCTCTTTAAGATGAAAGTGCAAAATTTAAAATATAGTATTAGGCACAAAAAAATACCCTCTTATTTTTTTAAAACTTAATTTATTCATTTTGAGAGAGAGAGCAAGAGCAGGGGAGGGGCAGAGAGTGAGGGAGAGTCAGCACAGAGCCCAACGTGAGGCTCAGTCTCATGACCACAAGGTCACGACCTGAGCCAATATCAAGAATCAGACGCTTAACCGACTGAGTCACTCCAGCACCCCCAAAATGACTACTTATTTAAAAAGGGCCTAGGTTTGGAAGGATCCTGAAGCTTTCAGTTTCATGAAATGCATGAAGAATCGACCTCTCCCAGAGGAGATGGCACAGATAGGGTGGGTGTGGGTCCAGAGGAGCCTTGAGCACAGCCCATGGGCCCTCAGGATGGAGTCTTAAAGATTCCTGTGCTTAAGCATAAAAAGTCCACACTGATAACGTTTATACAAAATGCACGAATTTGCTCTTACACATGTAAGGAAAGGAAAAACACAGAACAATCCAGAGTGAAAAGGACATAATTCTCCTCTAATTCTGTTTCTCCACCTGCCTTCTGTAAGTTATCCCTACGGACATTTCAGGGCGCCCCTTCCAGGCCTTTTTCTTACCGTATTTATATGCACATTTCCCTTGTTGTTTCAAAGGATGTGTGGTAATCCAAGCCAAGTGTACTTGGCCAATCACTTATCGGTAAGCATGTGGGTTTATTTCAGTTGGTTGCTTTTACAAACTGTGTGGCAGGGACTGTCCTTTCGTGAACACTTTTCCACACGTATGGGCGTATGGGAGTATTTCTGTGGGCTCGACCACTGGAAATGGCGGGTCGGCTGAAAGTGTGCAGGATTTAACATGGTAGATTCAGTGAATCGATCTCCAGGAAGACGATCCCCACTCATGCTCCCATGATGGTAAAATAGTACTTCTTTCTCTGTATGCTTATCAGTGTCTATTTTTGTTAACACAATGGGTGAAAAAATGGCATGATTGGTTTTTTGGGGGATTCTGCTTCAATATGAATGTATATGATTGTCAGCGAGTGTGTAACTCACTTGATGTGGACTAACCCCAGAATGGATGCAGTATCCCAAAATGGAGAAAGCCAGAAAATCCTGCTGAACCCACACTGTTACCACCTGGCGGGTGCCACCATCTTCCTTGGCCCGGGTGACTGCAGTAGCCCTTCACTGGTCGTGCTGCCTCTATCTTGGCTATTTTCCGTGATGGCCCTCAGATCATCCTGTTACAGGGCTGGCCACCTTCCAAAGCTCCTGCCCTCCCCTCCCACCCATCGCTGAGCGTCCTCCGGGGCCCATGTGGCTTGGGCACCCTGTCATCCTCTGTCCCCTCCCTGGTTCTTACCCAGTTCCAGCTACACTGACCTCTCTGCTCTTCCTCTGGTCAGACAAGTGTCCACCGAGGGCTTTGGCACTGGCTGTCTTGTCCATCCGGAAGGTTCTCCCTCCAGATAGCCACCCAGACAACTACCTCACCTCCTCATATCTCTGCTTCAATGTCATTTTCTCAGTAAAGCCTTCCCACATTTAAAATCGCAAACTCTTAATCTCTCTGGCTGTGTTTATAGATTTTTTGGGGCACTTTGGAAAGTACTATATAACTACTTACCATTCTGCTTATAGTTCGTTCGTTATCTGTCTCTCCCAGCTACAGCATCAGATTCTTGAGGGCGGGGCTCTTTTTTCCCCCTCTTATTTTATTTAAACAAACAAACAAACAAAATACTAAAAGCAGTTCACCCAGTTCTCCCACCTCTACACCCCACCTCTGGCAACCACCAATCTGTTCTCTATGAACTTGAGAATCTGAGGGTGGATTTTTTTAAATTATTTTTTTTCCCTAAGATGTCACATGTAAGAGAGATTGTTTATCTTTCTCTGTCTGACTTTTTCCACTTTGCATCACGCCCTTGAGGTCTGCTCACGTTGCAAATGGCAAAATTTTTCTTTTTCATGGTCAGATAACATTGTATTACATAGATATACCACGGTTTCCTTACCCTTTTGTCCATCAGTGGACATTTGTAGGTCTTCTTTGGAAAAATGGCCATTCAGATCTTCTGCCCATTTTGAATTAGATTTTTTCCTTTTTGTTGTTTTTTGTTTGCTTGTTGCTATTGAGTTGCATGAGGCCCTGATACTCAGATATTAGCCCCTTATCAGACGTATGATGTGCAGTCAGTAAGACAGCAGCAGTAGGCAATGTTGACAACGTGCTCTTGTGACAGAAATTCAGATCAGGTCGAAGGTCACTGCAAGGTGAGGGTCGCCAAAGTCCCTCTAGAGGGGAGCCCTGGGTAGGACAGGATTCAGGCAGGAGCAGAGTGAAGGACCTCGTGGCCACAAAGCGGCGGCCACCGGCTGCCCCCTGGCTGTGCGCGTCGGCCCGGCCCCGCCTGCGCCGCGTGCTCTGTGCTTTGCCCCACGTGTCAGTGCCTGTTTTGCAGCCTGTTTTGCTACTTCCTGTTTGGGTCACCTGTGCTGCCTCTTGGAGCCCCAGGCTCACTCTGCCCTGCTGCCCCTTTCCCTGACGCCCGTCCCCAAGCACTGTACCTCATGGGATGGGTCTGGCCCTGCCCTGCGGTGCCCGCCCCCGCCCCCAGGTATAGGTGGGGTATATAGCTGGTACAGGAGGAGGCCCTTGCTGGGCGGGCGGGTGCACCCCCTTCCCGGAGCACACGCAGCCGGGCACCCCTCTGCCTCTTCTCCTCTCCCGGCCCCACAAGACTCAGGTACTGGCGCCCATTGCTGGGCCTCTCTTTCCCCACTCACGCCAACCCTCCCTGACAGGGCGAGGAGACAGCCGGGAGGGCTGCCCAGAGTTGAACTTTTCTGGATTCCTGGACGCACTGTCACCAGAGACAGGGGCCATGTGCTGCCCCGGGGGGTGGGAAGCTGGCCGGTGGTGGAGGCATCCCAGGAGCTCAGGGCCCGGGCCGGGGCCCATCTGCAGGAGCACCAACAGGGGCCTCCGGTGAGGCCGGCATCGTCAAGAGCTTGGTCCTCACAGCAACACCCCCCAGGAGACCCATTGTACAGCTGAGGAAACTGAGGCATAGAGCAATTGGACATTTGTCCCACTCACACAGTTAAGCCATGAGAGAGCAGAATTCCAACGCCAGGGTCCGTGGCCGAGAACATCCACCTCGCCATTTTCCCGCACCTCAGAGAAAACTCCCATGGGTGGGAGAAGCATTGTATTGATTTTTTAAAATATTGTTAAATGAAAAAGAATTAAGTGGTCAAAATGGTTTCACGTGGCCAAGCGTCGCTGGTCATCGGCAAGGGGCTGGGTTTCTTGTCCAGGCTTTCTTTCCGGCCTGTTTATGGAAAGGACAACAGACTGGCAAATTAGGTTATTTCAGACCTACCTGAAAATAAATGAAGTGAGCCTGTTTCTTTAAGAAAAATAACTGACAATATTTGTTGCCAGTTATAAAATTGTAATTTCCAAGGGGCATCTGTGTGGCTCAGTGGGTTAAGCAACTGACTCTTGATGTCGGCTCAGGTCATGATCTCACAGTTCATGGGTTCAAGTCCCGTGCCAGGCTTTGTGCTGCCAGTGGGGAGCCTTCTTGGGAGTCTCTATCTTTCCCCGTCTCCCTGCCCCTCCCTGACTCGTGCTTTCTCTTTCTCTCTCTCAAAATAAATAAATAAACTTAAAAATGGAAAGTTTTAAGTGAAAATTAAAATTTTAGAAAACTCGTATCCACTGCTGTGAGTTTGATAGCTTCTTAATTCAGAGTTTTCTGATGAGGTTAATAGTTATGTTACTGCTATGATTTCTGGATGGTGTATGATGAAATGTATCAACATTTCAATATCACCATATTGTCAATATCACAGATCCTCATAACTCAGTGAATCAATTATCTTCCAAGTGATGAACGCACCATGTTGCAAATGCTTGGCTAGGTAAAAAAAAAAAAAAAAAAAAAAAAAAACCAAAAGGTTAATTACAAAATATTTTGAACAGAATGCTAATGAAAACATGTCAGATTTNCAAAGTGTATTATAGTGGGTTTCAATGCAACAGAGTTTGAAAAATTAATTGATATGGTTTCAGATTTGACATTGCAACTAACCTTTGAGAAAGTACCAAACAGGTGCCTGGGGGGCTCAGTCAGTTAAGCATCTGATTCTGGATTTCAGCTCAGGTCAGGATCTCCTGGTTTGTGAGGTCGAGACCCACATCTGGCTCTGTGCTGACAGCATGGAGCCTGCTTGGGAGTCTCTCTCTCTCTTTTCCCTTTACCGCCTCCCACTTGCTGTCTTCCTCTCTCTCTCTCCCTCAAGAGAAATACACATAAAAAGAAAAAGGAAGTACGACATGTTGAGTTTTGGTGTAGTATCAAAGAAGAACATCCACAATGACCTGAAAAACCCATTACAAACTTGCTCTCTCTTGTCCAGCTCCATACTTGAGGCTGACTTTCCATCACGTCCCTCTGCTAAGACAGCACGGCATGCAGATTGAAAGCAGAAGCAGATGTGAGGATCCAGCTGCCTGCCGCTAATTCAGACACTGAGGGAGCTTGGGAAACACATAAAGTGTTGCCATTCTGCTCACTGTTATTTTTGCTTGGGGAAATGCAGTTATTTTTCTTAAGATGTAAAATGTATGCCAATGTGTGCTGAGTCTATATTGTGATTTTTGATACAAATTGAAAAATATTCAAAGATTTTCTCAGTTTTAATTTCTAGTACTGTAAATATCTTCAAATACAACTCTCATGAACACAAGCTCCTTAGGGATGCTCAATAATTTTTAAGAGTGTAAAGTGGTCCTGAGATGAAAAGCCTGAGATAAGGTGCTTTTTAGCAAAGCCAGCCTTCGTTTAGAACAGTTAAGTGACTTCCTTCAAGGCCCCTGGTCGGTGATGGTCATGCCTTTCCCTGTCCGCTCGCATGAGCTCTAGCTTCTGCCTTCCGTGCAAATGGCCTGGACCCTGTCCGGTGTGGCTCGGAGAGCCCCGGGCGCATCTCCTCTGCGGCAGGCTATTTAAAAGCAAAATGTAACGTGGGCACCAGCATTTATTTCTGAACAAAGTGCGAAAGAGAACAGCAGGATATAAAGTTCAAGAGTGAATGTGCAGTGAGTAATGTAGGTGTCATGGACCGCGGCCGGGGAGCGGGAGGCGGTACCAGGAAGGCTGGGGGGCCGCGTCGACGCGGGGAGTGTGGGTGGGATGCTCCCAATGGGCACTGCGGGGCTGCTCCACGTCGGCCTCTCCCGTCCGCACCTGCACCTGCTGGCTGCGTGTCTCACCCCGGACCGCAGGACCGAGGGGCCTCGGGCACAGAGCCTCAGTGACCGCCCAGCTACCGCTGACCTCAAGCATCCCCGTGATTTCCTCCCTGTCAGGATTGTACCGAGTGTATGTTCTTAGATTTCGAAGTGGAAAGATATCTTTGGATTTCTGAGCACTAAAGAAGCAAAGAGTAAAGCGTCTTTGGTGTGTTTCATGGGGGAGTCCTATCAATGAACATTCTCCGTCTTCTCCATTTCTGACCATGTTTTCCATGTCTCAGCCCTGCTCTGGATTCGGGGATGAAGCAGACACAGCGGATGAAACTGCTTAGTCTAACTGGGATTCCCTGCCTGGTGGGAGATGTGTGGGGCCCGGAGAAAGCTGTCTCCTAGGACATGGGGTTGGGTCGTAGCCATTCATCATACAGAAGGACGTTAGCAACTGCTGCGCCACTGAGCCAGAAGGTGGAGCCCAAGGTGACCCAGAGGGCGTGAGCAGGTGCTGGTGATGAGGTCAAGTCCAAGGTGACCCAGAGGGCGTGAGCAGGTGGTGGTGATGAGGTCAAGTCCAAGGTGACCCAGAGGGGGTGAGCAGGGTGGTGATGAGGTCAAGTCCAAGGTGACCCAGAGGGAGTGAGCAGGTGGTGGTGATGAGGTCAAGGCTGTGGGTTTAGGGAGGAAAACTCAGACAACTTTTCTGGAGCGCTTTGCTGGCTTTGATGAGTATTTTATTTCAAGTTTATTTATTTGGGAGAGGGTGAGAGAGAGAGAGAGAGAGAGAGAGAGAGAGTCTCAAGCAAGCTCTGCACTGTCAGCACAAGCCAGATTGGGAGCTCAAACTCACAAACTGTGGAGATCATGACCTGAGCCGAAATTAAGAGCTGGGCGCTCAACTGACTGAGCCCCCCAGGCACCCCTTGATGAGTAGTTTTATTTAGCTGACCCTGTTGAACACACACTGCCTCCCGCCAAGCCCAGCCTTGGATTGCTGGAGTCATCTTGGAGAAGTTCATTGAGAAGATGGGGCATGGACTTGACCGTGAAGGGTGCCAGGATTTGAGTAGTTGAAGAGGAGCAGGAAAAAAATTCAAGGCTTAGGAAATGAGGTGAGCAGAGGCATGGGGACAGGAAGATTTGAGACAGGTAGACTGAAGCAAGGGGGTGATGTGGGGACCAGGTCTGGGCTGCACAATAGAAGGTCTTGAACTCCTTGAGTTTGGAGTCACCCATGGCCTTTGAGCAGTGACCGGGCCTGTGTGCGGAGGGACTCTCAGCAGGTGACATTGATGGCGATGCTTGGAAATGATGGAAAGAGAAACTCTAGCGCTGGAGCCATGGGGGTGCCTCCTCTTTACGGTCAGTGGGAGAGAAGAGGAAGAGATGTAGAGAGAAGCACTCCAGGGAGGGGCGCCCAAAGTCGTATGGCGAGGGGGTGGGAGTGAGAGCCGCTGCCAAGTTTTGAGCCCGATGCCAGCGAAATACAAACACACTTGTGTTTCCTTACATAGCCGAGTGCGCTGCTGATCTTTAAGAAGTGCTTGTCTTATTTGGCACGTAGTTTCTGGGAAGAACAGCAGGAAGAATTCTCCCAGGCTGAGAAGCAAGTTTTAGCTCCTTCGAGACTGTTATTCTTATTTAACGCACAGTTAGGGTTTCTGGGGTTAGGAACGGGAGGGCAGATAATGAGCTCACGCCTCACGTTGTCTGTGGACGCCCGTCTCCTCTGCTAGCCCGCTGCGGCAGGCGACCTCTGAGGTGGCCCGGGGCCCTCACTTCCGGTGTCCGTGCCCTCCAGCAATAGGCATGGGTGTTGGCCAGACCCTGATGACTTGCCTTCGACCAGTAGACAACAGACAACATAAAAAATGACGAGACATCATTTCCGCGACTGGAATGCAAGTCAAGGGTGACCTCCGTCCTGGTCTCCCTCTCCTGTTCCCTCGCTCTCAGCAGAGTGGCTGGTGTGGTGTGAGCTGTCCCGTGGAGAGGCCCACGAGGCGAGGAAGCGAGGTCACCCGCAACAGCCAGCTGAGACCCGAGGCCTGCCAGTCGCCACAAGAGTGAGCTGGGAACCGAGTCTCCCCCCCACCCCACCCCAGAAGTGACATGGCTGTCATCTCAATTGCAGCTCAAGGGAGGCTAAAAGCCAGTCCCAGATTCCCCACCCACGGGAACTGCAAGATGACGACTCTATGTTGTGTCAGGCTGCTAAATGTGGGGATGCTTGTTACACAGCCATAGATAGGTGGCACACCCAGACCCTCTTGGTGATGTCTGAGAGCACCACTGGAGGCCAGACTGCGTAGGTTCGAGGCCTGGCTCTGCCATTTACAACCTGCTCAACCTTAAGACAATTACTTCTGAGTGTCTTAGTTTCTGGTCTGCAAAATGAGAACCAGAATAACACCTGTATTGTAGGGTGACTGTGAGAATGAGGTAAGATAGTCCTTAAAAATTGATCAGAACAGTGTTGGGGCTCAGTACGTATTAGCTCCATTGTTATTATTGCTTGTCTTTTAAATTTTTAAAAATATTTTTTTATTTATTTTTGAGAGACAGAGAGAGACAGCGCAAGCTGGGGAGGGTCAGAGACAGAGGGAGACACAGACTCTGAAACAGGCTCCAGGCTCTGAGCTGGCTGGCAGCACAGAGCCCGACGCGGGGCTCGAACCCACGGACCGTGAGATCATGACCTGAGTGGAAGTCGGACGCTTAACCGACTGAGTCCCCCAGTCGCCCCTATTGTGTGTGAACCTGAGGCTAATCCCTCCCCCAGTTTCTATTGTACTGCTCAGCCCAGGCCAGCGTCTCCTGCTTGGAGTTCTATGACACCTTGTCTGTACTTTACACCCTAGTTTTCCCTTTAAAACCCTCTTATTCTCTGACGGTGTCAGGTGTGGAAACTCTCCCCAACTCTGAAGGGTCTCCAGGACTCAGCAGTACCCTTGACACAGGGAAAGGGGTCATGGATTAAATAAAGCAGGCAGCTAGAGAGGGACATGGGATCAGCAGCGACCTCGTGGGGGCCAGGGCCAGGTGGAATCATTGGTTACTGTGTGACCAGGGCCGCGCACTGCCCCAGCACGGGACAGGCGCGAGCCGCCTTGTTAAACTGACGGAGCGAGCATACGCAAGACCGTAGACGCAGGACACAGGGCGTGCTGGGCCACAGGCACGTGCTCAGTGGGAGAGGCCAGGAAGGGGGCACGTGGAGGTCCTGCCGGGGTGGTCCCGATGACACAAAGGGAGGGCCGGACACATGTCAGTTGCACGAATGGAACATGGAGCCCCAGGTGAATTCCTTGGTGAAAGTTCACCAAATCTGGCGGAGGCGATTGGCATTTGGATGATGGGGAGAGAGGCTCGTGATGGGAGAGGAAGTGCAGAGCGGGACGCCAGAGGGAAGAGCCGGGCCCCTGATGTCGGCCAGGACCCACCCCCCGCTGGCCTCTCTTCCCTGACGGCCTGGCCTGTGAGTCTGGTTCTTCCTGGCAGTCCAGCAGGGAGAAGGCAGAGACCCTGACAAGCAGAGAAAAGGTACCAGCAGCTTCTCCTGGGCACATGTCAAGTGAGCACTGACCATGTCACCCTGTGCCCGGAGCGGCCATGGATGGTGAGATGGCGAAGGGCCTGCTGGTGGCCCTGTGTGCTGGAGCTCTGGGCAGACACCGTGAGGTGACTCTGTCCCCCGGGAGGTGAGGCTCACTGTCATAGGCCCGGTGGCCTCTCGAACCCCGGAGTAGTGCCTGCCGTGGCAGCCAGCGTGGCTCGTTCGAAACCCACAGGCAGGAGCACCATTCACTCGTCTGCTCTGTACTGGGCCATCCACGGGGGCAGGGCAGGCTTAGATGGATTCCCGTCCCCTCCGCTCTCACCACCCAGGGCAGGAGGCGGGGGTCCAGCCCGCCAGGGTGTGTGGAATTGTCCCTGGGCTTCTGATGCCCTCGCAGCGGCCGGGGGTGCCACAGGCGTTTGGTAGGTGGGGCGGGGCCCTCCAGCCAGTTCGCAGACAAAGCCCCAGGGTAAAGCATCGCCCTGCTCAAAATGCCGGTCTGCTCTGGCTTTGGGGACGACCAGCCCCGTGGGAGAGCTAGGTGTTAATCCATGAACCACACAAATAAGTGAGTAATTCCAAACCTATGAACAGCTATGAAGAAAGTGGAACAGGAAGGTCAGAGGGGGAGGATTCGAGACCTCTCCTGCGTGTGGGTGAGGAGCAGAGGTGGGCAGAGGGAAGAAGGAAGGTCCTTCCCTATTTAGGCTGAAATCAGAAGCGTGAATGGGGCATTCGGTTGCAGGGGTGAGTGCAGGGGCAGATAAGAGGAACATTGTTTGGGAAGAGAGGGCAGGGAGGGAGAGAGAGAGAGAGAGAGAGAGAGAGAGATGGGCTAAGGCTAGCCTTGCAGGCCTTCAGAGGCCAGGCTGGGATTCTGGTCTGTGTCCAAGAGTGTTCTGTGCGAGGGGACCTAACCGCATCTGGGCTGTGGCTGCAGATGGGACGACGAGAGGGCGACGCGTGGAGGTGGACAGACGGTGGGGGGGAGGGGGGCCCATAGCGCTGCCTGGTCCCAGAGATGGCGCTGGCTACCCTGGGCGTGAAGGTACAAGACGAAGTGGAGAGCTCTGCCGGATGCCAGGAGGGAGACAACTCAGGGTAGGTTAGTCCGCGCACAAGGGAAAGGACGGTGACAAAGAGCCCATGGGGGTGGCCATTCCGGAAGTGGCAGAACAGGTCAAGGGGCGGAGTCAGGGGCTTGGCTTGGGCTGGGCTGGGCCTGAGGCGTCTCTGGACCAGCCAGCGGGGCGCGTGTGATACGGACTTGAACTTGTGTTGCCGTGGGGGCTGAGAGGAAGCCCCCTGGGTGTCTGGGGGAGAGTGGATTATACACAGAGTAACAGAGACCGCGGGAGTGGGCCAGCTTGTCTACACAGCGGTTAGAAGGGGAGACGTGACCCCATCTGAGGCTTGAGGCACCCCGATGATAATGGCCACATAGAGAAAGATGACCCAGGCAAAGAGGTGGAGAGAAGAAGCAGGGAGGGACAAGGGACCCACGTGTCCCTGGTGTGGGTCAGCAGGTCCTAATGGAAAGTTGAGTAAGAGGATGATTGAGAAATATGTCTTGGGCTTGGAAAGTGGGGTCACCGGTGATGTGGGCAAGAGCTGACGTCGCAGCTTGACAGGGGCAGCAGCGGCTGGGGGGGAGACCAGTGGGCGGGAGGACAGGAAATGGAAGTGGCCTGACACCCCTTTGAAGAAGTGGTGGAGGCAGGATCAAGAAAGCGGCAGTGAGGGGGTGTGGGGTCCGGGGGAGGCGTGTACGTGTTTGATTTCGGGTGGGGTGAGCCTCTCACATGCTCCTTCCAGACCAGAGCCGCCCGGGGTGAGCCCCGCATTTGACCTCAGTTACATCATCTAAAGTCCTAGCTCGTTATGTACGGAGTATCGCCACCAATCACCCTTGGAATGAGGGCGGTACTACGGCCGGCCTCGCCTCACAGCAGAGGCCCAGAGTCGTCTGTAACTCGCCCAAGGCCACACCGCAGGTCAGCAGCGTTGGCTTTAACCAGACACAGTTAACCGCAGGGTTAAATGTCCACATCTCAACCCATACAGGCGTCCCCGTGAGCCTCCTGCTGCCCCGAGAGCCTCTTGCGGGGTGGCTGGTCTGTCTGTCACCAGCAGTGCGCTGCATGGCGGCGAGCGAGCTGCCTTCCCAAGTCCACGTTTGGGGATCACACTGGCCACGTGGGAGCATTCCCGTCGCCACGGCTGGCACGAATCAGAGCTCTGCTTCAGTCCCTTGCAGGGCCAGTGAGCCACTCGGCATCCCCCCAAAGGACACAAGGGCGAGCCCTGCAGAAAGCCTCCATCCCGGGCAAGCCTTCCGTGTTGGACCTGAGGGCCCCCGGCTCCCTTGGATGCCTGCCCCCAGCGGCTCTGCCCTTGGGAGGTCTGTCGCCCCTCAGGGGCCCTTTGACCAAGGCTCTGCGGGCTGAGCTCTAAGCGGGGTGGGCAGGAGGGAGTGGGGGCCTCCAGCCACCATTCTGAGTGATGCCGTTCACACACACGGCCTGCGCGGCCCCTCCGGTCCCCTTCTTCCCCTCTGAGTGCAAGCGCACAGCGTCAGCCCAGCGCATGTCACTTCCACTCGCCGGAGTGCAGAATGGCTTAGGTGTGGACACAGAAAAGGAGAGCAAGGCTGAGGGCTCTCTNTCAGACACCTGCCTGTGCGAGGCTCCTGGCACAGGCCCTCCGTGCACGCAGGCGGATGTGACTAGTTTCCTAGACAAAGCGATGGGAAGAGAGGGGAGGTGTCCCAGAGCGCACCGACGGCGAGTGACCCGTCTGAGATGGACTCCAGCCCCACGACTGCCTCGCTCTGTGTCTTGTGCTGTGTCTCGGGCTCAAGGCCCCGGGGCGCGTGGGCTCAGCACTGAGCGGGGCTGCACACGCCCCCTGCCGCACACCAGGCCAGGCAGACAGCGGGTGCCGAGGCTTCCCCTTTTCTGCCTCCCAGGTCTCGGCCCTGTGTCCCAACCTGCAGCCCGCCCCGCCCACCCCGCATGACGCGGGCCCATACATTTCCCCATTCAGCTGATGGTGAGTGCTGGGCTATTTTAAGCCCACATGGAAGTATTTTTTTTTTTTTTTCTGTAAGGACCATCTGCTACCGGCCCCAGCCCAGATGATACAGTTAGAGCCTCTACCCACAGCATCCTCTCCCGCCTTCAGACAGTTCCAGGAACAAGGGTGAGTCAGTCGCCCAGCTGAACTCCTCTCTTGCTACCCTGAGAGCTGGTCTCCGTGTCGGCAGAGGGGCCGCTCCTGGCCGAGGGGCAGGTGCCCCTGCTGCTTCCCAGACTCGGGAAGGGCACCCCCGCTCCCCCGGGGCACTGCAGCGGGCAGGGAGAGCCCCAGGCGGGCCCCAGGGGAGCCCCGCCAGCCCTTCTCAGCTAAGCCCCGCCCCGTGAGGCTGCAGGCTGGCTGGCAAGTTCCACTGCAGATGTCACGGGCTTCCAGACAGTTCCTTGGAAGCCCACTGCAAGGGAGGAGGTCCAGAGGTCTCTGCAAGGACCCCCGGATCTTTTTTGGGGGTGCAGAGAGGTTGGGCTCCCTCTCGCTGGGTGGCTTGGGCCCTGCCATGGGAGGGTGTTACTAAACACTGACCGCAGGCCCTTAGCTGGAGGCTTTGCTCCCCCGCCCTCTCCCCCTCAGGTCCCCATCTCACAGCTCCCTGCGAATAGAGGCTATTTCACTGGGTGGACAGCAGTCAGGTGGCGACTCTGGGTGCTGCCCCTAATAAACTCTGCGGCCCAGGGCAAGGTTGTGCGTAACCCCCTGAGCCTCGGTTTGCTCATCTGTAAAGTGGGGGGAAATCTGACCTACTTCCGAGGGTCTGTGAGCAATCAAGAGTGGGAAGGATCTAGCACAGCACCTGGCTATTATGCTCTCTATCCTTATGAACTTCAGAGGGTCTGTCCTTTGAACGAGGGACTTTTCGACCACGTGGGCCTGTAACCCAGAGAGAAAGCACTTCCCGCCTCGCACCCTGCGGGTGCCTGCCCTCTCCCGGGCCAGCTGGCTGTCTGCGCAGCCGGGACCCGGGTTTCCTAAGCACATGGGCTGCAGCTGACTGGATCCCGAGGGCGTGATCATCGGAACCACTGCCCCCGCCTGCCACAGAAGCCCCTGGAACTCCCAGCCCGGGGGTTTCTCGGGGCCCCTCCCTCNCGTGCCCTAGTCTCCGCCGCGGCTCCGCGGAGCCCTACGGTTTATCTGTGGTCAGTGCTCCTACCCATTTCCTGACAGCTGCTACTGGTTTTCTAGCCCCGGGAGCTACAGTGACNGCGGGGGGACCCCCCGCCTCCGGCCCCGGCCTTCCCCCCGCCCCGGGACCCAGCGCCGAAAAGACCCGCACACTCATCGCGAACCGAAAGCGGGCGTGCGCGCGTGTGCGCGGCCTTCCCGAACGTGCCCGAGCCAGCATCAGTGGGTTCGTGTTGTGACAGGTCAGAGCGTCCCTCTAGGCCGAGCTTCGCCCCCGCCGCGGGGAGCCCCGGGTCCCCGAGGCTTCACTGCGGTGAGTTTGCAGGGCCCCCGACTGGGATATCACAGTCACCCTGAAAATTCTACTTCCTGGCATTTCTATAAATGCAGAGCAAATTCCCCCACTGTCATAAAGGACNCTGGTAATGTTGTGGACTGGAGTTTCAAAGTTGTCCGAAGTGTGGGGTAAGACCAGCTCTGAGGAGTCCTGCTCTGGAGGAGACAGGATGTCACCTGACCTGGAGAGGCTCCCTCTTCTGACCTGGGCTGGGGACCTGGGGAGGCATGAGCAGGTGCTGACTGGAGCCGTAGGTGAAATGGGGACTATTTCATCCACGGTGGGTATTAGACAAAGGGGAAGGCGAAAGTCGAGATATTGCGGTGGTGGTGGGGGTGCTGCGACTGGCCTTGGAGGGCATGGGCCTCATCCCAGTTCTGACAGTGTATAGTGCAGGGAGGTCAGACGGGGCTCTGTGCTAAGCCTCCGTTTTCTCATCTGTAGAATGGGTTTAATGATCTTTCCTTTACCGACTGTGTTGAGCCTTAAATGAGGTACTACTTGCAGAGTGCTTAGCACAGCCCTCTCTAGAGTCTCTGCAGACAACGGTGATCATTGCATCTGAAGACGGTGGGTCACCATTGAAGGGTTTTGTCGAGTGAGTGACACGAACACTGTAAAGCACGCCAGGAATGCCTGGTACGCTCAGGCCGGCAGAAGCTCTTTGTTGAGCCGAAGATCCAGAAACCATGAAAATTTCAAGCCATAATCATGTTTAAAATGTGTCTGAGAAAATATCTTGAATCCTAAAACTCATCCATCCCTTCTCTCCATTGCCGTATTTTTGGATTCTGAAATCAACAAATGCAGAATCTGACCACTTTCCAAAGCAACGTGCCTTTGGACTGAGAACAAAATCACCGAGCAATGCTTTCATTTTTCCCTCTCAAAAAACGACAAGAGAACCTTGGCTTTCGAAACCCACGCTTCTTGGGGGTGGCCGACCAGCCCCCACCCTGCGCATGGGTGCAGCCGATTCCGGAAGACCCTGCTCTGGTGACCTGCTCCCCGCACTTGCTGGTGGGAGCAGCCGTGGGCNCCGCCCCCCCCCCCCCCCCCCCGCTCCGCCCAGCAGACAGGGAGGTGAGCCCTTGGGAAACATCACTGCTCACAGGACCATCTGGGGAAAGCCCCATCTCCCTCCCGTTTCAACGCAGCTCAGCCCGGATGGCCTTCATCCACCCTGCACGGACACGCCGGGCACCTTCAAGGCTCGCGTCCTCAGTGGGAGAAGTGCTGTGCACTCAACACCGAATCGCACGAAGGTGTGGATGCGGACGGAGCCAAATGAGCGCGAAGAACGAGGCCTGGGTCCTGCAGCCACTCAGAGCTGGCATCAGTGCTGCTCGGACACGTCCCCTTTGTGGCCTTAGGTTTTGCACAACTGTCTGCCGGCTTCAGAAACGGGGGCTGGGGGGGGCGGCTCTTCAGGTGGGGCACCTCGCAGCACTCGGAAGCCCACATTTGGACGTGACACGGGCAAACAGGTGCATTCGCAGGAAAGCGCGTGCAGCTGCTGCGCCCACATCAAAGGCGTGTGGTCCAAGCGTGGGAGTCCAGGGCGCCGGGGGTTCCATTCCCGGCACGGGCACGGACTTCCTGGTGCTCAGCCTCCCTCTGTCTCGGTTTGTCCATCTCTCAAATGGGGTGAGGTCGAACTTTCCTGGTTCCACAAAACCGTGTAGGCAACCCACTTCACGGGTGGGACCCAGGGCGCCAGGGACACGGCAGAGCCCACAGCGTGCTCCCCAAAGGTTTCTGAGAATGTACTGGACACGGCCTGCATTGTATTTCTTCGAGGAAGAAGGGCTCCCTGTGTGGCTTCTCGGTGGCTCTCAGCTCCAGTGTGGCCTCTGCGCTGCCTCCCAAGTGCAGCTCCCAACCCACAGCCACATTCTGCCTCTGAGGTGAACGTGTTCTCAGCCCAGAGCAATTTCGAGTTCCCCAGCGAGGCTGGCGCCTTTCTAAGGCCCAGGGCCTCTGCAGATGCTACTCCCTCTGCGTGCATTCTTCCCTCCTGATCAGCTCGGCAAACTCCTCTTCATCCTTCNCCCCCCCCCCCCCCCCCCCCCCGCCATCCTCAGGCTCAGCCTCAGGGGCCATGCGGTGCCCTGAAGTCTGCTCCCCGCCCTTACCCCCAGGCCAGGCTGGCTGGAGCACTTCCCACTTCCAGACTCCTGCCCCCTACAAGGGGGCCTGGAATTCTGGGGTAGCCCAGGGTTTATTCTTGGGAGGGGCTGGTGCCCCCTCTCTGTCATTTCAGCACAAATCCATGTGGCGTACTTGTTTGCCAGAAGCTTCTGGAAGGGCCGAGGGCCACCTGGTGCCAAGGATCCTTCTGCCGGGGCTGCACTGCTGCCCTCAGGAGGAAGAGGTGGCCGTGAGAAAGGCTGGCCCAAGTGCACAGGAGATAAAGCCTGGGAAGGGAGGTGCTGGCAGCCCCGTCTTCTTCCTGCCCCGGGCTGACAGCTGACATTCAGATAGCTCCCTGGGTCTGGTTTTTCCTGTTCCTGGAATGACTGCGGCATGGCAGTTTCTCAGGGCTAGGTCAGAAGTGGCCGTTGTGTGTGTGTGTGTGTGTGTGTGTGTGTGTGTGTGTGAGTTTATCGAAACAGGAAATTCAGGATTTGTATCAGTACTGTGTCCCACGCTGCCTTATTTCCTAGAAAGGACAGGGCTGATGGCCCTGAGCTGGACCCCCCACTGAGGTCTGGGCTTGGAGGAAGGGGCTCTGGGTCTGACCTGGCCTTGGCCCATGGCAGTGTCTGATCCCTGGGTGTCTTTTTTCTTCTCTGCTGGAATGAGCCCCACAGCACTTGCCTGGCAGCCTGAACGAGCCCATGTGGGTGGTAGGCTCAGCTCAGCGGGGTCCTGGCCTCTGCGTCTTGCCGTGTCTCCAAGTGCCGATGGCCTCTGTCCCGGGCAGGCAGCACTGATGGGTGACACGGGCCCAGACTGAGGGCAAGGGTACGCGGGAAGGGAGGGGCATGCGCGGAGGGGCTGGGACAGCCGTGGAGTCTGGTGGCTGGGGGTTCCTGGGATCTGTGAAGTGTCAGGTGTAAGGCAGTGGGGCAGCTGGTGTCCTTCCCGGTGGAGGAAACTGAGGCCACAGAAATTGAGCGGCTGGCCCGGGGTCCCGTGGCACTCAGCTGCGGGTGCTGCCGCCTCCCCCCACCCCATGAGATGTCCATGCTCTGAGTTCCTGGGTCAGCGTGGTCCTTTCCTTCTGGCTTAGGGAGCCTGCCCTCAGTGCAGGCCGCCCGTCTGGGCCGGAAGCCCCCAGCACAGGCACACGGGTCCTGGCTTCTCAGGTTGTGATGAGGGGGCCCCGCGCAGGAACCAGGACGGCTCCCCGGGCTCCGCAGAACAGGTCATGGGGCTTCAACTCCTTTGATGTGTCTCAGGCTCTAGCTGCTACTCTTACTCTGCTCAGAAGAACCATTATTTGGGAAGTACCCTCATGGGAAGGGGAGGGGGCCTGGAGCGGCCCCGGGGCGGGGGGGGCCTGAGTCTGGGCTGTGTGGCCCGGGCCTCTCCCTGGGGCTCTGGGGACCCCAGACATCAGGTGTCCCCACAGGCCTTCCCTCCGGAGGCACCTCCGCCTGAGGCCGCGTCTCAGCGCTTCGTGCTCCCGGGGTCGAGCGGGCGCCTCCGGGAGGGGCCCGGGGCAGGGCTGGGGCGGCCGGGCCGGAACAGCGCACGCGGCACAGTCTCCCGGCACCAATTTCCCCCTTAGCTTGTTCCACTTTTAAAAATAGCTAATGAGGAAATTAATTTTGTCACCCAGATGTATTCGGTAAAAACATGTCGGGGAGAGATAATTAACCTCTGCACCGATAGATCCTTCCCAAATTAATGAAGTTGGTATTTGTGGATATTGAGACATTCATTTGGGGAGAGGGTCCACGAAAGTAGGGCCGCCCCCCAGGCAGAGAAGGAGAAACAAAGAAAAGAGGGGAAGAGGGGGAGGGGGAGAGGGAGGGCGAGAGAGGGAGAAGGGAGAGATGGAGAGAGGAAGGGACAGAGAGGAAGGGAGAGGAAGAGGGAGAGAGGGGAAAGGACCCCGTGCTTCCTAGGAGCAGGGAGAATGTTGAACTTTCTAGACATTCACCTGCAGTCTCTGGGCAGGAGGAGACTTGACGAGAGTGAGTCAGAGTGAAGGGCTGGGATCTGTTTAAGATGAGGAAGCTTCAAGGCCGCTCTGATGAGGTCGGCTCTCCGCTTAAGGGCTCTGGACTCTCTCATGGAGGCGGTGGGGAGCCCGGGCCCCTCGGGGGGGTGGGGGGTGGCTCAGCAGCAGGAGGGTGAGGCCAGCCGGCTGGTTCCGGAACTCCCTTCCCGCGTCTTCCTGGACAGGCCCAGAACCCTGACCGGAGGCGCCCTCAGGTTTAATCTCCTGTCCAGCCAGGATGCCTCCTTGGCCTCCTCACCCTTCATGTCCTGGACTCGGGCTGCAGAAGATGACAAGCCGTAAGAGGCCAGCCTCTGCCGAGTTAGGTCCGTGCTGCCCAGGCTGGTCCTGGGGAGAAAGGACAGCAGCGCTCGTGTCAGGGAGAGGTGCGACTAGGGGGTGTGTGCAGGCTGGGGGGTGCAGCCCGGGGGGGGCAGGCAGGCTGGGGGGGTGCGTGCAGGCTGGGAGGTGCAGTCCGGGGGTGTGCAGAAGCTGAGGGGTGCGCACAGGCGTGGGGGTGCGGTCCGGGGGTGCAGGCAGGCTGGTGCCCCTGTGAAGACTGGCCCGCCTCCAAAGAACGCCAGCTTGGGAAGCAAATTGTGACACTTCTGGCACTTCTGGAACTCAGATTGACACGGAAACTTCCTGGGGGACTCCTGGCTTGGGAGACGTCCACTAGAATGGCCGAGGGGCTGTGCGAGGCTCTTGGGGTTTGGCCTCTCTGAGACTGAAGTCGGGGCTGCTCCTGGGGTGCTGACGGGCAGGTGACCCCATGGAATCTGGCCTGTGTTCCCAGGGAGGGGGAGACCTGGCTGTCAGACGCCGGCCAGACACACTGCTCTGCTCTCTTCAGTTAAAAAGACCATTTCTTTATTAATTTCTCCCAAGTGTGTGAAATGCAAACAAGACACAAGCAGTCACCATTTCAATCCTGTCCAATGACCAGTTCTGGGAGGGGGAGGTCAGGACCGGGGCTGCGGGGAGGCTGGGGGCCTGTATTGCTGTGGAGACTGTCAGGAGCCTGTGGGAGAGACACACCGGACTGTGAGCCCGTCCGGAAAACCCAGAGGCACTGACAACGACCGGCCCATGGGAGGTCCCCAAAGCCTTGGGCCGCCATGTTGATAAGCTGGAAGGCCCTTGGGCGGGAGCTAACGGTGTGGAGGCTGAGACACAGAGGGACCTTGCACAGGAGAGGGCTGCCTGCTGTTTCCACACTTGAAAAAGTGCTGGTGGGGGCGCCTGGGTGGCTCAGTCAGTTAAGCGTCCGACTTCGGCTCAGGTCATGATCTCACGGTTCGTGGGTTCGAGCCCTGCGTTGGGCTCTGTGCTGTCTGCCAGCTCAGAGCCTGGAGCCTGTTTCAGATTCTGTGTCTCCCTCTCTCTCTGACCCTCCCCTGCTCATGCTGTCTCTCTCTCTCTTTCTCTCTCTCTCTCTCAGAAATAAAAAAATAAAGAAAAAGTGCCGGTGAAGAAGCCAGGGTCACGGGCACCGTGGGCACAGACAAGAGACAACCAGATGCAATGCATCTCAAGCTGGAGTTTCTGACGACCGGGCTCTCACTAATCTAATCTTCGCAGGCAGAGTGACAGGCTTGCAGATTGCAGGGAAGTGATAGACCTCACCTATCTTGAGTTCAGTTAGGCCGTTGCTGTGCTGAGTGACACCCTCCCCCTGCTCCCAACCAGGAAACAGGAGGGGTATTTGTCCTGATCTCTGGGTCCCAAGATGAGTAGATCAGAGACTTCAAGTGCCCACCCGCTCAGACAGGGGCTCAGAGTGACCGCCCGGGGGCCCAGGGGTGGCATAGCCTCGGGATTGGAGAACAGACACCTGACCGGTTGTGCAGAGGGCCCCGCGTGAGCGGGGAGGGCGGAGACGCCCTGGATTGTGTTGACCACGGGGAACTGCAAGGTAGAGAGAGAGAGACCGAGGTATGGAGGCCAAGGGCAGCGCAGGGCTGGGCGCGCAGGGCTGGAGGCTCGCCGGGGCACCGCGGGGTCTGGGCCCGTTCACGGCGCGCCGTTTCCCAGCGCTGAGCCGGCCCGCACACCGTCTCATTCTGTCTCGTCCCGGGGAGAGGGGGAGCCCAGTGACGCCTGCCAACTTCTACAGCGAGCTCTCTGTGCCTCCCACCTGCCTCCCACCCCCAGGCCACTGCCCCCAGAGATTAGTAAAGGCTGGAAAATTAGAAGCAGGAGGGAAGTTTGGGGGACGCTGAGCCTGAGGGATGATGGTTACATCTGCGGGAACACGGAGGTTTTTACAGAATGGGTGTCGAGTGGGTGGTTCTCTGTCTCCTGCTCCGGGGAGAGCACAGGAAGCGGGCTCAGGCGGCTCGGGCTCAGGGCTGGGTTAGAGGTAAGGAGGGGGGACTGGCCAGCGGGGTTGACTCTGAGCACGTCAGCCACGGCAGCTCCCTGGAGGATGCTCCTGGAGGTGGCTAGGTGGGGCCTGGCAGCGGGTGGGTCGTGACCCATCCTGCGGCCGGCTTCTGTGACAGGTGCACCGTGCCTCAGGCTGGCATTCCAGCCCAGCGGCCAGCCGGCCCCAGTCTGTTTCCCCATCTGTGTATTAACACAAAAGCTTTAATTTTTTTTTTTGATGTTTATTTGATTTTTAATTTATTTTTTATTTTTTAAACTAAAAACAATTTTTTAATGTTTAGTTTTGAAGGAGAGAGAGAGAGACAGCGTGAGCAGGGGAGGGTCAGAGAGGGAGGGAGACACAGAATCCGAAGCAGCTCCAGGCTCTGAGCTGTCAGCACAGAGCCCGACGCGGGGCTTGAACTCTCAAACCGTGAGATCATGGCCTGAGCCGAAGTCAGACGCCCAGCCAGCTGAGTCCCCCAGGCGCCCCTGAGCACGACAGCTTCTACCTCGTGGGGTTGCCGCGAGGATCGGGGGGAAGAGCGTATGTAAGAGATGTGCTTTCAGTGCAGAAACGCCGTGTGAACGTGCCCGCCCCAGTGCACGCACGCGTCCGCCAGCAAGGGCTCCGGGCTGGGATGACCTGGCGCGTGTTTTGGGGAGCACTCTGCTGCACCTCCGCGCTCACCCAGGGCACAGCAGACACAGCCCATCTGAGCGAGTAACTTGCTGGGGTCGGGCAGTAGGCGAGACCCCCTGGGACATCTCACCCCCTCCCCTGACCTTTCTCTGGGAGGTAAGGGCACCATAGCGTCCGGCAGAGTGAGGTCGCAGTCTGGACACGGGCTCAGGACTCTTGTGCAGCCCCCCTGGGCCCTTCAGGGAGGGGGTTTCACGTACCCCCGGTGGCCCCAGGCCTGGGCTGTCCCTGGCTTCCCCCAGATCCCTCAGCAGCGGCCCCTCCCTGTGGGCTGGGCCCGACCGGCCTTGGGCGGCTCTGCTCCAGGCAGGGGTTAATTAGCAACCATGCAGGGCAGAGGGGTGGGTACAAAAGGGGAAAAAGTGGGGAAGTGGCAGAGAGTTTGAGAAACCTCCCAGGGCTCTGCCAGCTGCGGGAACTAGTTCCTGATTGCTTATTGAGATAGTGCCCTAGGCCCTTGGCCTCCGGCTCCCCTTCCACCCTGCGGGGAGCGGGGGGCCACTGACTCAGCTCCTTCTTCGGGGGTGACCGGGGCCAGGGGTCAAGTGCATTTCCCAGCTGGTCTGGACTGGATGGCTCGTTGGTACTCAGGGAGATCAAGAGACGAGTGACAGGCTGACGTTCACAGGGTCCGGGTGCGCCTGCGCAGCTCTGCTCTCCACGGGGGCCCAGACCTCGGCCCCACTCCGGCCACGTAACCTTGGCAAAGGCCTTAGTGCTGCAGACTCCACGGTCCTCACCTGTAAAGCAGGTGTCCTTACAGCTCCCGGGCATGTGTGCTGGTCGCTGGGGCAGCCGTTAAACACAGCACAGGCAGAGAGGCGTAGCCAGCAGGGACCCACGAGCTCGGGCTTCTGGAGGCTGGAAGTCACGGTCAGGGTGTCGGTCAGGGTGTAGTTGGCTTCGTTTCTTCCGAGGCCGGGAGGGAGAACCTCTCCCCTGGCCACTGGGGGTCTGCTGAGCACTCGTGTGCCAGGCTCGGCTCCAAGGGCTTTGTGTGTAGCCTCCGCAGCCGCTAAGGGCCCTGCGCCTGCCTCCCCACGCTGGCCGGTGGCCCTTCCTTGGTGCTGACTAAGCTCCCGCCCCAAAGCCCTATGGCGGTTCTTGGGCCGCAGGACGGGACCCTCCCGCTCCTGCCCAGCTTGGTGTCCTCCCTGCCCCGCTGCAGCCGGATCCGGATTCCCAGGGAGAGTGTTCTTCTTGCTGGGTCTGAGCAAGCCTTAGGGGCCAGACAGGGCCTGACTGCGGCTTCTTTTTCTCGGTTCTCTTCTGATTTGAAAAACCGAATGTGTAGCCCAGTTCTTAGGTCTCTTGGAGTTTGTCTCTGTGGCCGGCTGCTCATCTCACCGACGAACTGAGTTGTGACTAGTACCTGGGAAGGGCAGTGGACGGATGTCCAGGGCGAGTGTGTGTTCAGCGCAGGGATCCGCGCCCCCCCCAAGTCTCCTTCGGAGACTGCTGTTTGTGGGGGAGGGGGTCACGGAGTCCAGCAGCCGGCACCCAAGGAGACGGTCCGGGCCCAGGGCTTCCTGTGCTTTGTCTCAGCCAGACGTATAGCGTCCTGCTTGGGACCCTGTCGTGTGGAGCTGCTGGAGCCAAACTGCAGGGCAGCTCCCCTGGGAAAGGGAGGGTGGGCACACCCAGCGGGGGAGGGGGCAAATTAGGCCCAACTGGGCCCCTCCCTGGCCTCTCCCATCCCCCTCCCCTTTTTCTCTCTGTCCCTCGGTCCCTTCTTTCTGCTCTGTAGCTGCCTATAGTCCATTCTTGCAGCCTCCCGTCTGTCTCTGTTTCTCTGTGTCCCTCAGTCTCTCTTGCCGCCCTGCGTCTGTCTGTCTGTCCGCGTGTCTTTGGTGCTCCTGAGCCGTATCCGCGCTCCTCTCCTTCCCCCTGTCCCCGGGTGCAGGGATCTGTTCGGGACCCCGCTTGGGCACCGTCCACCATGAGGGAGGGACGCCGCTGGGAGAGCTGTGTCCGTCCCACCGATGAAGGCAGCGGGAGCCTTCTGGAGAAATCTCTGTCCCCTGCAGGCCGGGCAGCCAGGTTCAGCCCAGCACCTGAGAGAAGCCCGCTGGGCGCCGACCGCGCTGTTCCGTCTACACGTCTTTAAGTGGCAGAACAGAAAAAACATCCTCCTTCCTTTTCATTGTGAGGCAACTTGGATTTTTGTTCTCACGCTGAACAAGTCTAAAAAATTATTATGGTTTGTGTTTCAGCTGTGCTCGCCGTGTAAATATTTTAATCTGAGTTATCAGAAGAATAATTACGGCTGTGTCAGCGAGGCTCTGAAGGACGCTCCGTTCTGTCCCCGGTGGTGGCGGGGCCTGCACCTTCCAGGCCGCCTTCCGAAGCTGGGCCGCCCCCTCCCCTCTGCCTCTGGTTTTCTTTCCCCTTTTCCCACTTCCCCTGCCCCGACCTCAAGAAGACATAGCCCTGGCCTTCCGCCAACCCCCCCACCCCCCCAGGAGGCAGCAACATTCATCAAAATCTTCACACGGGCCAGATTTTGTGCCAGGAGCCCTTCCGGGGAGACAGCTCATAGCTCCCCAGGGAGATAGATAGGCTTTGCGTGTTCCCATTTTACAGGCAGCCGAAGGGAGACTCGAGGAGCGCCCGGTGGCTTGCTGCGGGTCATGCGGTCAGGGCAGGGCCTGCGCACAACTGTTGGAGGCGGCAACAGCCGGAGAAGGGCCGGAGGGGCGTGCGTGCCGTGCCTGTGGCGCCAGGCTGGCCTGTCGCACCGCGGCTGGAGAGGCTGCAGGAGCCGGCGGGGGTACCGGGGATGGGGCCCCGGGGACACGGTGCTGAGCCTGCCCGTTGTCCTGCAGGACCTGGGCAGCTCTCGGTGGGACGGTGTGTGGTCAGGCGTGTGTTTTGGAAGGCGCACTCTGTGAGCAGTCTGGAGGGTGGGTTTGGGGGTAGTAGAGAGGGGGGAGGTGAGGAGGCCACGGCAAAGTGCCAGGAGCAAGCCAGTGATGGCTGGGGGGGCCGGTGGCCATAGGGGAGGACATGGGTGCTGAGGACGAAGGAGGCAGAATTCCAGGACCAGGGAATGGGCTGGGGGAGCGCACACGGTGCTCAGGTTCCTGGCTGGCTTGTGTGTGTGTGTGTGTGCGTGTGCATATGTGTGTGTGTGCGCGCGGGTGTGCACTAAGACCCTTCCCCAGGATAGAAGGGAGAGCAGAGAGGGAGGAGATGTGGGCTTGGTTGCAAAGGGGCTTTGAATGCAAGACTTTGAGGACCAAAGTCCCTAATTTTCTCCATTCTCCTGTCCCAAAGCTAGAGGAATGGGAGTGAGCATCCCATCCCTGGAGGTATTCAAGCCTAGTCAGATGGCCTCCTGCTGGGGGTTGTTCAGAGGGCCTTTCTGGCCTGGCAGGCAGGTGGAGCGTGTCTCACTCAGCTTGGGCTGCCCTCCAGAGCACAAATTGCTCAAGACTGGGGGGTGTCACAGCAGAAATCTCACAGTTCTACAGGCTGGGAGTCCAGATCAAGGTCCGGCAGGGTCAGGTTCCGGTGAGAAGGTGGTGAGAAGGTGACAGAGAGAGCGCTCTGGTCTCTTGTCTTCCCACTGGGCCACCAAAATCGTCTCCCCAAAGCCCCACCTTCAAATACAGTCACAGTGGAGGTTAGGGCTTCCTCAAGTGAACTCTGGGGGACGCGGCTCGGCCTGCGGCCGGGGCGTCAGCCTGCCTGGTCCCCCTGGGTCACCGCGCTGCAGCCCCGGTGGCTCTGAGGAGGGGACAGAGCCAGCGAGGGGCGGTGCGGCCCTGACCTCGGTCACGGTCCTCGGGGCCCAGGGTTAGAGGAGGTGGCGAGCCGCCTGTGTGGGCCGGCCTCTGGCCCTGCCCCCGGCCTCCCGTCGTCCCGTGGAAGTCACCTCGGAGCCGACCAGTTGTTCTCGGCATCCTGCGGCCGCCGCCGGCCCGTCTAACTCGTCCTGCCCTCCAGCTCACAGCTCTCGGCCCCTCTGACTAAATGGTGCTCCCCCTACCCCCCCGTGCTTCCCTCTGGCAAAGCTAAGTATTAATTATCTCCCTTTACGTCATGATTATTCGTGGGCACCAGTGTCACCCCATCATCGAGTGAGAAGTCAGCCCCGGGAGATGCGAAGAAGTGGTGGGTCGCGGTGATGAGCGGCCCAGGAGCCCCGGGACACGTCGGGGAGAGTTCGCTGGCTGCGGAGCCAGGGTGGCCTCAGAGCCGTGCCTGACGCACGGGCCACCGTTTCCGGTGGAGTTCCAGGGCCCCAGGGAAGAGACAGTTTGCCCGGCCAGGGAGCACAGGGAGAGGTGCTCCCTTAGAACCGGGGCCCGAGACAGATCTCACCTGGTAGCTGCCGGTGCGGCTCGGGAGCGAGCAGAATACGCACCCACAGGGCACCCAGGGCGCTTCGGGCAGCACCAGGCCCTGGAGAAGAAGATACGGCCCGCTTAGTGTGCGGCACTGAGTCTAAAACCGGACATGTGGCAGGAAACCGGCCCTGGGGGGTGTGATTTGGGTATACTGGCATGGGTGTGGGGGGAGCACACGGGCTGGGGTGTGATTTGGGTATACTGGCGTGGGTGTGGGGGGGAGGAGCACACGGGCTGGGGTGTGATTTGGGTATACTGGCGTGGGTGTGGGGGGAGCACACGGGCTGGGGTGTGACTTGGGTATACTGGCGTGGGTGTGGGGGGAGCACGCCAGGGCCACAGGGACGAAGGGGAGTTGGTGAGCTGTAACGAAAGGTCCATTTCTTCATACGACATGCCTTCCGGGCCCACGGAGTTCACACACAGCTGCCCCTCGGCTGAGACACAGCTGGACGGGGTCCCACTCCGGCCCTCAGCCCTGGGTGTGCGGTCCCTGCAAAGGCCCCTGGTGTGCAGGTTGCCAGCATGCAGCCCGGAGCCTCCTACATGGCGGGCGGGGAAGCCGTCTGAACATTCTGATCATTTCCAAGCGACAGAGGCTGCGAGGTTATCTTCGTTAGAATGATGTATAAATAATGTCTCGCGAGGCGCCATCCCATCTTTTAGAGACTCGTCACAGGTTCGGATGCAAGAGCTTTCAGCTTCTCTCTGGTGAACCTTAAAATTCTGCACTAGGGTCCCTCCTCTCTCGGTCCCTCCTCCTGGCAAGTGACAGGGCGGGCCGGCTGCTCACCTTCCAGGTGTGCGTGGGCCACGTGCGGGCCTGCCTTGGCCCATCTTCCGTGCAGAGGAGAGGCAGAGGGCGAGGAGGCCGGGGGGAGACAGGAAGGGCTTGGAGAGGGCCAGGCTGCCCCCTTCACCCCTGGGGACCCCCCTCTTCCAGGAGACAGTGTCCCAGAGGATGGAAGACGCACAATAGGACCCGGGACGCCTGGCCTTCTTCCTTGGCCAGCCTTTCCTCGCCAGGCTCCCCCGTGAAGGCCCCGGGTCTCTCTGACCCCTGGTGTCTTCATCTGTGAAACGGAGCCGGGTTTTGAGTGGAGGTCAAAGAGGGAGGAAACAGCACAAGGGTTCTTAAACAGAGTTTCCAGAAATCTCATTTTTCAAGATGGATGGGAGGGTTTCACTGCTAAAACCTGATAATAATGTTTTCCCCTGGGTTGTAGACGCAGCGGCACCGTGCCCAGCAGCAGCGTCCGGGCCACATCTCGTGCGGGAGACTCGGCCCCGCTCAGGGGTCTCTGAGGACTCTCCTAACCCCTACGCATCCCTGTGCACCCCTGTGCACCCCTGCTCACCCCTGCTCACCCCTGTGCACCCCTGCTCATCCCTGCACACCCCTGCGTACCTCTGCTCATCCCTGCTCATCCCTGCACATCCCTGCTCACTCCTGCATACCTCTGCTCATCCCTGCTTTCCCCTGCTCATCCCTGCTCACCCCTGCTCATCCCTGCTTTCCCCTGCTCATCCCTGCTTTCCCCTGCTCATCCCTGCACACCCCTGCACATCCCTGCTCACCCCTGCATACCTCTGCTCACCCCTGCACATCCCTGCTCACCTCTGCATAGCTCTGCTCATCCCTGCTCTCCCTTGCTCATCCCTGCTCACCCCTGCTCATCTCTGCTCACCACTGTGTACCTCTGCTCATCCCTGCTCACCCCATGCACCCCTGTGCACCTCCAGCCAGGTTGCCATGTTGGGCCTTTTCCTCTGGGCCTTTGGACCAGCTGGTCACAGCATCTCTTGGCCCCACTCTTTCTGTCTGCCCTGCTCCAATGGTGACAGGGCCCTCCCCCGTGTCCCCAAGCTGTCATGTTCACCTGGCCTCACCGATGCAGATGAGAGGGCGAGGCCAAAGGCCGGCTCTGCCTCTGCTCACCTTCCTGGTCTGAGGCCAGCCTTTGGGTGTCTTCACCCTCTCTTCCTCCTCGCTCGTGTGGCTGGGGCTGGTCTCCTTCCTCCAGACCAAGTGTCCCTCCCGTCTTCCTTCCTCCTCCTGCCCGGGCCTTTGAGACTAGAACGGGCCTTAACACCTCACTCTGAAGCATCTGCATTTGGGGTATTTTACCGTTTAGGGCTTCCCCCAAATTACGGGGAAACACTCACCTCACATCTGCATGAATGAAAGGCCAATCAAAGAGAAGGTCAGGGTTCTTTCTGAACATCACGGACGCAGTCACCCGAACGGACAGACTGAGTGAAAACTCAAGTCATATCCTCTGTGTTAGGTCTCTACACAGACCAGGACGTCCTGTTTGAAGTTTCTCTTTCATAAGTGTTTTAAATTGTGGCAAAATAGTCAACATGTCAACACTTACCATCTTAACCAGTTTTATGTGTATAGAATCAGTGGAATTAAGTTTCTCTTCCATAACATTAAAAAAATTTTTTTAATGTTTATTTATCCTTGAGAGAGAGAGAGAGAGAGAGAGAGAGAGAGAGAATGAGCGGGGGAGGGTCAGAGAGAGAGGGAGACACAGAATCTGAAGCAGCTCCAGGCTCTGAGCTGTCAGCACAGAGCCCAAGAACCCATGAATGATGAAATCATGACCTGAGCTGAAGTCAGATGCTCGGTTGACTGAGCCACCCAGGCTCCTCTCCCTTCCATAAGCTTTAATACCTATTCCTAGGTACCACCTGACAGTACTACGGTCTTCTAGGAGGTGGGACAAAATAACATTTGAAGTCAAATGTACCTGTGTCCCTGGGTGCCATCCTCTCGGGAACATGACTGGAGCCCTTTCCAGCCAAAGCTTTGGTTTCAGCCCAGATCTGATGGCGGCCCCAGAATCCTCTGCTTGTTAGCTCTGGGACTTTGGACAAGTGTCTTTGGTTTTCTTGTCCATAAGATCTAAGCAGTGAGACTTACCCCGGAGAGACAGAAGGAGTAAGGTAAGTCCGCCCAGGGAGCAGCCAGGGCGCACTGGCCCCAGTGAGAGGCACATCGCATCGAGGCCGCCCTCGGGTGGTCATGAGCAGCTTCTTCGCCAAACAGGAAGTGCTGAACAGGCCGGATCCTGTTAGAGCAGGTTAAAAAAAATGAAAGTAACTCCAGCAGGAAGAGACTGGGTGAAAACCAGCCCAGCCTGAAGCCGATCACTGACCTCCTACTTCGCGAAGTCGATACTGACTATCCATTTCCTCTCTGAGCCTTCACCTAACAGGAAAGTCCCTGCAGGTGTGAGCTGGGACTCACAAAGAAGGTCGGGAGATAGCAGCCCTGGAAAAATAATTCCACCTATAAACACCTGTGTTAACAAGTGCTGTATTTGTACAGCTCTTTTCTTTTTCAAATACTGTTTACACACACCTATTCTCTTACCCGCTCAGGTGTGGGTTGTGTGGCATCTGGGGACCTGCTGGCCGGGGGCCAGCCTGCCCCGGCAATGCACGGCTCTGAGGCCGGGCCCTCCTGTGGCCTGTGCGGTGCCTGAGCTCCCGGGGCGACTGCCTGGAGCTCAGCCAAGTCCTGATGAGCATGCATCCTGACACAGACGTGGGGCCCATTAGGGGACAGTGACCCCCGCTGGATAAGAGAGGACACCTGGCCCATTCCTCCTGGCCAGGTCGCTTTGCATTTTCACACCGAGAGGAAATTTGAACCCAGCAAGCACCTGAATGCAGCCCTGACCCGGGACGCAGGGGTGGGAGGCACTGAAGTCCAACAGTGATGGAGGGCAGGAGAGGAAATCGGTTCTGTGCAGACGGGTCTGCGGGAACCTTCGAATCTGGCTAGGATCCCATTGGATTCCAAGGAAGCCCCTGGACCAACCCCTGTCTCATCCTGGAGAGAGGTCTCAGCCCTCGTGCAGGGGAGGCCTACCGTCCTTGGATGCCCGGTGCTCTGGCCCGGGCTCCACACACGGCAAATCTCTGCATCAGTGTGACGTGGATGCCACAGGTACCGCGGTGGCATCGCCGGAAGTCTCTGCGCATTTACTCACTGTACACCTTTTATCTAGAAAAGCTGTGCCTTTACAGAAAAGGCTCTCGCCCTCCACCCCACACCCCTGCTAACAGCTGGCAAAGCCACAGTGTGCTTGCGTCCTCCGGGCACCAGCGCCCACCCGTCACTGTGAGCCGAACTCCACAGGGTGTCGGGATCCCACTAGTTTTTCCCGGGTCCTTTTTCTTCCCCAGGATCCCTCGTTACATTCGGTTTCTTGTCTCTGTGACCTCTTCTGGTGACGGTCTCGCAGACTCTCCCTGTTTCGGATGACCTTGAGGGTTTTGAGGTCAGCTATTTTGCAGAATGCCCCTCATCTTGGGCTCGTCTCATGTTTTTCTCATGTTCGACTGGGGAGAAGGGTTTGGAGAGAAGGCCGCAGAGGTGAAGAGAGAGAGAGAAGAGAGAGAAGGCCGTCGCTACATGGTAGCGTGCGAAGGGAACGTCCAGCAGGTGCCTGAGATGCTTGCTGTGGCCTTGACCGGCTGGCGGAGGCAGGGTCTGCCAGGGACCTGGGCTGTGCAGTCACCCGCTGCTCTTCCACATCGTCCTGTTCAGAGGCAAGTCGCAGAGCTCCGTCCGTCCACACCCAAGGCGGGGGGCTGGTTCCTCCCCAGGGGCAGTGCTTACATAAACGGTTTAGCATTCTCCAGTAAGGGGGAATCACTTCTTCTCCACACTATCTACTCAATCATTTGTTTACGTGGGTGCCGTAGATACTTATTTTGAACTTGGTGCCGCGTTACCTATTCTGATACTCACCTCGGCTGGTCCGGCTTCGGCCGCCTGGGGCTCCTTCAGGGTGGCTCTCCTGCTCAGGACACACCATTTATTTGGTTTTCAGGCGCTCCCTTACTTCCGAAGAAAGGAACTGCTTCACTCCTCGACACCTGCTGGCTTCTGTTTTAGGCGCTTTATTTGCATTTTCACTGTTTAATAATAACCACTCATTTCTTTCCTTAACGCACTCTCTCTTCCTCTCTGACCTTCAGTTTTCCCTCTTGCCCTAAGAGTGGCGTCATGGGGTAGTGAAAGGAGCACAGACGGAGAGGCAGGCAGTCAGGTGTGTCCCCAAGTGCCACACCTCACCAGCTGCGTGACCTCGAGCCCCAGCCTGCAGCCTCTGATCTATGAGACAGAGACACCACTGCGCAGCTCAGAGAGGGCTGCGAGGGTCTGAGAGCCGTGCCCAGCACACAGGAGGTGCTCCCAGAAGGTTTTGCCTTTTCTGTCCCTGGCTCTGTCACTAAGCGACTGTGTGACCTTTTTGATAATTGAAGCTCAGTTTTCTTATCTGTAAAATTGGGACTGGACCAGATGGTCTCCAAGATTCCCTTCCTGACGTTGCACTTGGGCTCCGGTGCAGTTGATGGGTGGGGGGAGGCAGGAGTGTCTGGGGAGAGAACAGGACAGGGGCCCGTAGCCATCAGGACCTCAGCAGCCCGGCCCACGGCCAGCCCCAGCCTCGGATCAGAATGAGGTTTGCAATCAGCTGGCATCCTGCACTAAATTTTGCACTGAAAATGTAACCTGCACGTCTGGGCGGAGCCCCCCGTGTGATTCGGCATTTAGCATGCCTCGGGTGGCTAGGCACCGGCTGGAGGCCAAAAGCCTGTCCGGGCTGCTAGAATGTGAGGCATGTTTGCTCTCACTGGTGTGCAAATATGCACACATGTGTCATATGTTCTTAGATATCGGGTCTTCTCAGCTTGCCGTGTCCTTCTCTACCTGCGGTGGTATTTGTCAGCTTCTGTCGGAAAGTGGGATTTAGGTTGGGGTATGAGGTTGGGTTTCTGGTGTGAATTTCCGAGGTTACAGGTGCCGAAACCAGGCTCGGGGCCCGGCTGTAGGTGGGGTGTGGCTGCCCATCGAGCTTCCTGTGGGAACTGGGGCTCCGTTAGTAATGGGGGCCAGTTCATCAGAGCAGAAAAGGGGCAGATCGGGAGGGCGGGCCCTGGAAGTGGTGCCAGGGCAGGGCTGGGGAATGAGAGCGGTGGTGCCTGGCTTGTCTGGTTCAGCGCAGGCGGAGTGTGGATGGGGGTGGGCTGCGGAGATGGCTGGGCTGAGAGCGAGCCTGCGTGTCAGGCCCAGAGGAAGAAGGCTAGAGGCGCTCGCCCAAACGAGGTCCGGTTAGCAGGAACCCAGGTGGTGGGTGTTTCCAGGGTTCAGGGCTGGGGGTGTGGTGAGTGAAGAAGAAGGGGAATCTAAGTGTGAGCCTTGGTGTTGGTGGGCCCTGGAGAGAGCAAAGGAGGCCTCAGAACGTCCAGTCAAGGGGGTGACGGGGAGCAAGCCCGGGATCCAAGGGCACAGGTCCGCTGGCCTCCCTTCGGTACAGATGACTGCGCAAGTTACAGTACAGACGTCTTCCCACATGTGTGCATGTGTCACATGGGTCACCAAGGATGTTCGAGGAGGCAGTGTTTGTACCAGGATAAAATTGAGGCAATGGGAATGTCCATTAGCAAGGGGTTGGGGTTATCTGAAATATGTATCTATACAGTGGGATATACTCTGCACATATTGAAAAGAATAAAATAGGCCTGTAGGAATTGGTATGGAAAACCCTGAAAAGACACATTGGGGAGCGGGAAAACCAAGTGCGGACCACAGAGGATCTGACTCCAGTAAGTGAATCTACAAATAGTGCTTGTGTATCATATCGGTTAGGATGGGTTTTCCTGCAGGGGGCAAAAGACACCACTAACACTGGTTTAAAAAAACATAAGGGCTGGGGCGCCTGGGTGGCTCAGTCGGTTGAGCGACTTCGGCTCAGGTCATGATCTCGAAGTCTGTGGGTTCCGGCCCCGTGTGGGGCTCTGTGCTGACAGCTCAGAGCCTGAGGCCTGTTTTGGATTCTGTGTCCCTCGCTCTCTTTGTTCCTCCCCTGCTTATGCTCTGTCTCTCTTTGTCTCCCAAGTGAATAAATGTTAAAAAATAATAAAGGTTTATGTTTCTCATGCGATCCCACATCTGGAGGGAAGTAATTGCTTCTTATCAAGGTGTTTAGGGATCCAGGCTCTTTCCTTCCTGGGCCACCTCCATGAAACATGCTGGCTTTAAAATCCTTCCATTTATGCCCTCATGGTCCTAAAGTGGCTGCTATAGCTGCAAATATCACATCCAAGTTCCCAGAATGAGGGAGGGGACTGGTCAGTGCCAGACCAATTGCTTTTTTTTTTTTAATAATCTGGTGACTGAGAGCTTTCCAGATGCCGCCCGGCCCCTCCTTCCCTGTCATGGGCCAATTCAGTCCCGTATCTCGTTGTTCAGGACAGGGCCACATGCTCACACCCAGGACAGGGCCACATGCTCACACCCAGATGCAGGGAAAGATGGGAAAGCAAGACTCTGGCTTTGTAGCTACTCTAACAAGGAGAGAGAGTCTGAAAAAGCAGTTAAGCTGGCTAGCCAACAGCGTTAGCCCTGTGCATGTCAAGGGCTTGTTGGAAGGGTCCCCAGGAGGTGGTGGGGGGAGGAGACTCTTGATAGTAACAGCGGCTGGGGAACAGGCTATGGGCTCAGAGAGGGAAGAGAAGCCTGCTTCTTCACTGTACATCTCCTCACGCTCCGACTTGCCTGTTACCGTGTGTATATATGGATTTTGCAATTATAAAAATGTAGTTAATTAAAATCAAACTAAAGCATAATGAAATGCAGTGGATGGACATGCCAAACTGAGATGATTGATTCAAGAGACATTGTGGGGGAGCGTGGCCGAGGCCAGGGTGAGCAGGCTGCTGATGGGGGTGGTGCTGGTGGCCACAGACCCCTGTGCTGGGCATCTGGGGGTGGAGGATGGGGGTGGGTCTCACCCAGGTCAGCACCAACAGTGAGGAGAGAAGGGAAGCGGGGGCAGGGGGCTGGGAGAGCCGGGTTCCCTCATCTTCGGAGCATTGACTGGGTGGCCGTTCCTGGCGTTCCCGCTCCCTTCTCTTCTAGAGGGCAGTGCTGAAACTAACTTCTGAGGAAAATCTCTCCCTGACTTGCCATCGAGACTGACGTAGGTTTCTAATTCTGGTCACCAGCTGGACATACGTCTTTGACGACACAACACCAGGCAGAAATGGGAAGAGGATCTGAATCAGTCCTTGAGCCAGATGACCGGGATGAAGTTGGGAGAGAGCGAAGGACCGTGTGGCTTTGCGTTTCCTGAGGGTGACCTCACTTCCTGCGGGTGGGGGGCATTTGTACCACTGCACACGTGGTGGGAGGCCCAGAAGGGAAGTGGAGGCCAGTGGCCCCAGTAAGTGCTAACTTCATCTTTTCCCAGCTGATGAGTGATCTGTCATGGCTCTATATGCCATGTAGACTCACGACAGGACTTCTGTGTGGACCAGAGGATGGAACACTCTGACCATGACCTGGTTTTAAAATCGAGTTGCAGGAGTTTGCAGGAGAATGGTCCCCCAGCTGTCCATCAACCTATCTATAGGAGGGTCTTCCCCATCAAAGTCTAAGGTGGGATGTACTTAGTTTGAGCCCTTGAAATTTCCCTTTAGCAAAGGATCCATCTGTACCAGTGGGTATTTGATTTGCTTGTGTGTCATGAGAACACTTAGTGTCACGTGACTCTTGATGCTCGTGACCTGAAAAGCCAGTGGAGAGTAGTGCTCTGGCACCTTCCCGCAATAGATCAGGACTGACCGTAGAGTCCAGGAAGGGTTTTACAGAGACTCAAAGATTTTTCTCGTAGCCATTCTTTAAACTACAAAGTACACGAACTGCCTAGAACCGGAGTCATAAGAGCAGCTATAGGAACTCACTGCAGGAAACAGAAACCGCTCCAGATATGTTAAGTGGAAAGGGTCTTAATATAGGGGATTTGGTGTTTAGAAAGGGCCGAAGGATCAGGTTCGAGGCTGGGCTACTGGCGGGACTCCTAGGAGAATACNCCCACCAAAGGCTGCAATCCAGGGGTCAGGAAGCCTGATCAGGACTCTGAGGAGCTGGAGGATGGAGACTGAACCTGCTGCTGGACACCTCGGTATCCCTACCTCTTCACCAACAGTAGCAGCAGTGAGGCTCTTACAGAACCAGCACGTGTGCCTCACTCTGCCTTCTGATCGTGTCCTTTGTTGCAAGCCAGTTTGCACCCCGAACCTAGCCGTAAGGAGGCCTGTGAAATCCCTTCCCATTCTTGCATGGGACCGAAGGAAAGGCCAAATGGGCCATTCCTGAGAGCCCAGCTCACAGGACAATGCCAGCAGGTATTGGATGGCTAAGGTGGACGTGTGTAACATCGACTCTCTGGGAAAAGTTTGGCTCAGACACACCTCGTGCTTTGTGTGAGCAAGTTATAAAAAGCAACCGTTTCTCCCAATTTCCTCATGTGATACTGGGTGTTTCCGGTCTCAGCTCCCACCATATTTTCTTTCTTTCTTTCTTTTTTTTAATTTTTAAAGTTTTGTTTATTTCTGAGAGAGGGAGAGAGGGACAGCGTGAGCAGGGGAGGGTCAGAGAGAGAGGGAGACACAGAATCTGAAACAGGCTCCAGGCTCTGAGCTAACTGTCAGCACAGAGCCTGACATAGGGCTTGAACCCACAAACCGTGAGATCATGACCTGAGCTGAAGTCGGACGCTGAGTCCCCCAGGCGCCCCTCCCACCATATTTTCATACATAGCCTGGAACAAACCCCAGCTGTCCTGGCCGTCCGAGAAAGGCGTGTGACCAGCCCGAGGGTGGCTCTGAGCTCTGAGGTGATTCCGCATGGTATCTCTTAGCACACACTCTGGGTCCTGAGCTGAGCAAGTCTTATAAAAACACTTCTGTGAAGAGCGACTCTTTGTTCCTGGGTTTTCCAGATGTCAAGGGCACTTCACTGGGGGGTTTTCTGAGAGCTCATGGAGATCAAAGCAAATTAGGAGGAAGAGAATTTGTGGGAAGCTTGGTAAAGCCCGAGCAAAAGTGGGCTATTGCCCAAGCAACCGTGTCTGCTGTTAAATGCTGGCTCCATAGCCTCCGGGGCTCTGTCTCATCAGCGGTGGCCATGCTAACCTTCTTCGCAGATGGGGGCCCGTGGCCCGGCCCGTGGGGTGATGCCATAGGGACCACATGGCGGTGGAGAGGAGGGCTGCTTTGGTCCCATGATGCGTTCACTCAACCAGCAAGGGTAAAGGGCATTTTACCCCTTGGAAGTCTGCCAATTCCCAGCCAGCTCCTTGGTATCCAGAGGACGAGAGGGAGGGAATCAAAGCTTAGGAAGGGATCCCCCGTGCCTGTCTACCCCTGGGCCCCAGTGGTACACCAGAAGACATTTGACAACTGACCAAAAGGTAAAAACAAAAGCCCACGTTTGGTCATTTTTGTGGTGTCAGCACTGTCGCCGTGCGGAATTCCAGGCCGCCCGTGAGAGGGCCCCTAATGCACGTTTGGGAAGCGGTGGTCACGCTCGGCTGAGCGATCTGGTGAAGGCTGGCCTTGGCATGCCACTGACGTCAATGGGCCCTCTCATTCATACCTGCCTGTGAGCACCCCCCCCCCCCAGTATTCATGGAGGGGCAAAGATCGACCAGCGTGAACAGCAAGGAGACTGAGGGGAACACAGGCTGCTGGGCCCCAGCTGTGAGGAAGCAGATGTCACCCTGAGGTGGAAGATGGTCTAAGGTCACATGTGGTGACGGTTCTCCAGAAGGAATGGTTTTGGGGCACCCCCCTAACCACTTCCTATCCAGCGCCAGTGACCTGAGATCAGCGACTTGTCCAAGGTCACATAGTAAGAAACTGCCCTTCCCCACACCCCCAGCCCTACCAGAGCTGCACGCTTTCTCCCCCGTGGCTCGTTCCTCTTCCCTTCCTCTCTTCCAGACCCAGGCAGGAGCTGGAGTCCCGGGGCGAGCAGGGGACTTCGGAGGGCTGTCCCTGGAGAGCTGGAGGAGCACTCCAGGGTCGCCTTCCAGCAGCGGGGCGGAGCTGGGCTGGCACAGGGTACAGATGCCCCCGTGGCTTGTCCTGACGGACTCCAACAGGAAGGGACTCCGGGGCCCCTCCTCCATCTCTGTTTCTGGCAACCCTGCACCCTTGGGAACCTTGCCTCCCACCTCCCACCGCAGGGGCATCCGCTGTCTGGGGGCAGATGCCGAGGATCAGAAGACCTCAGATGGGCCGCGGTGCAGCTGGGGCTTCTGAGCTGTGTGACATCGAGCCCGCTTCTTCACCTCTCTGAGCCGTGTTTTCCTTCCCGTAGCAGTAAAGCAAACTGTTGTCATTTTTACAGATATTGATTGTGAGAAGGAAGGAGGCACCTTTGTAAATGTGAAGTGAGATCATCGACACGTACCAGGCCGGGGGTGGGAACGTGGTCTCTCACACCCTAGTGCGGAGCGCCGTGCTGCGTGGTTTGGGACACTCCTCATGCAACCCTGCGAGGAGTCATGGTTCTTCGTAACCCAACCCCCAGGTGATCTGAATGAGGCTGAGGGCCAGGCTGCTTGCCCAGAGGCCACGGAGCCAGGCCACAGCCGAGTGGGTGTTCAGCTCGCCGTCAGCTCTCAGGCCACCAGGGAGGCCCTGCCCCTCCTTCCTGTCTTTCCTCTCTTTTCTGCCATGTTTGAGGACCTTGGCTCAAGAATCGCCAGCCACAGTCGTGAATGGGCCCTTTCTTCCAGGAGGACACCTGGATGGGGGCTGGGGCGTCCGAGGTGGCAGAGTGACAGCAGGTGTACAATGGTTTCTATTTGCTTCTTGGTTCTTGAGTTTTTCCTCTGATAACATTCATAGAGGGCTGCCCTGCTGGACATTTACTTCCTGCCCTGAGGGAGGAGGAGGAGGGGCAGGAGGCTGGAGGGCAGGGGAGGGGGAGGGGCAGCGGGAAGAGGAGGAGCATCTGGGAGCCTGAGCACACTGTTCCTGAAGGTGTTTAGAAAGTGGCGTTTTCTCCACCAGAGCTTCCTTTCGGGCTGATGAATTCCTGAGACATTTGCAATGTAAAGGGCGGCCATCCTCCATGACGCAGGGGGGACGAGATACCATCGGAACAAGAGTATATTTAGAAGACAGGAAATAAGCCCTCCAGCCTGCCCTTGATGTTACCGCAGGCGTTTTTCGCCTTGTGAGCGCTGCTGCAGCGTTGACAGAGGCCGCAGAGCCAGTGAGAGGAAATGGCTAGGGCCTTCATGCGAATGTCTCCTTTCTTCCCTTTCTCTTCCCTTTTCTTCCTCTCTTGCCGTGTTCCTGTGTCTGCCGGGGTGGTCCCAAGGTGGTGGGGAGGAATTGGTAGGAACTGAGTCATTTTGCTGGATTTTTTCAGCCAAGTCCCTGATTAGTAAACCTGTTTCAAGAATGGGAAGATGCGCAGGGCTAGTTTTACGTGTTCTTAGCACCGACGTTCCTAATTCCTAGAACAGACACCAATTGCTTTTCTGCCAACACTTAGCCGCTGCGTGACCTTTGGCTAATAATTAGACTTGCTGAGCGCCGGTTTGCTCATCTGTAAAATGGTAGGTGTAAGAGCACCTACCTCAGAGGGCAAAGGACGCGATGACCGTGCGTGTCCTCCCCGCCCCGTCTTGTTTCTGCTGGGGTAAGAGAGACTGTTACAGGACCAGCGTGGGGCCCGGCTGAGCTCCCCGCGTGTCTTCCGCAGGTGTGTTTGGTAGTTTCCAGTCCATCTTTGGTCGGCTACTGGGGGAACCGAATCAAAACTTATACTTAGATCATCAACCAGGGGAAGCTTGGCAAGTTTGGTGAGTAAATGAGCATTTGCCAAGCCCCTCTGTGCCGGCCCTGTGAAGGCCACTGGGGACGGAGAAGCGCCGTGGCCGTGGCCGGGGATTCTGTCTGGGGTGGAGACGGACTCGGGAATGGTTACAGGGACAGCGTGGAGGGAGAGGTGGGTGTGGGGGCAGTAAACGTAGCCTGGGGACTTGGGGAACGGCTTCTCCACAGGTGGTCTGAGGGCACCCCGGGGTGCAGCGGCATGCGGAAGGCGGGGGCAGCTGGTCAGGGAGTTTCTACAGGCATGCTCAGGGCGGAGACATTCTCTCATGTTTTTTTCATGTTTATTTATTTTTGAGAGAGAGAGAGAGAGACAGAGCATGAGTGGGGGAGGGGCAGAGAGAGAGGGAGACACAGAATCCAAAGCAGCTCCAGGCTCTGAGCTGTCAGCACAGAGCCCGACGCGGGGCTCAATCCTAAGAACCTCGAGATCGTGACCCAAGCCGAAGTCGGATGCTTAATGGACTGAGCCACCTAGGCACCCCTTCTCATTTTTTAAAAAGAGAAAGAGAGAGAGAGTGCAAGCACAAGCTAGCGAGGGGCAGAGAGAGAAGGAGACACAGAATCCCAAGCAGTCTCTGAGCTGCCAGCACAAGGCCAATGCGGGGCTCGAACCCACAAGCTGTGAGATCATGACCTGAGCCAAAGTCGGACGCTTAACTGACTGAGCCCCCCAGGCGCCCCCAGACACATTCTATCAGAATAAGCCAAGTGGGACACTCTGCCTTCCAAGAGAAACACCTACATCTATGTGTCTAATGTAAATACCAGTCACTGTCAGGTTAGTGTCTGCTGAGTGCTGGACACCGTGAACACACGGGCTTCTGTCTTCAGAGCAGCTCTGTGGCGTCAGGACCGTCACCATCGCCAGCTTACAGGTGGGGCTCGGACACATGCTGAACGTCCTACAGTGGAGAGAGGACAGGGGATGGGGTGTGCACAGCGGTGGCCTCAGCCGCTGGGTGAAGGGCCAGCATGAGGATCGCCGGGGGTGTGGTGCACAGAGAGTGTGATTAATCTCGCCATGGGATGCTCAGTGTGCTTAACCAAAATCCTCTTAAAGAACCTCAGCAGGTTTATCGCTCCTCCACGATGTAATTCAGTGTGTCACATTACGCACATTTATATTATGTGTGAAATAGAACACACAGTTAACTATATTATATATTACCTAATTGCTGTCTTAGTTAATTCCCAGCCTTACAGTTTTCTTACCAGAAGGTCAGAGTTGAACTCAAATTAGTTAGCATTTTCCATACGTTCAGAGAGGGGGAGTGTGGATCATAGGCGAGTCTCGACGCTGGGGAAATGGCATTTGGATTATTCTCGAATGACCTGGAGAGTCCGGGTGTAATTGTCTGAATGTACTTGAAGCATGGCATTTTGGGCTTGGGGGGGCTGGTGTGCTGGTGAGGGGGGCCCCTGCGGCATTGACCTGCATCTTTCAGAGCAGCTCAGTGTCTCAGGTGTGAAGTGAGGAAAATCACGTTCCCCTGCTAAGAAAACACAGAAACTCCGGCGCAGAAAGCCACGTGCTGGGGCGATGATGAAGGCCACGAAAGAGTGGTGGTTCTCAGCCAGGAAATAGCCCCCGTGCACACTCGGGGTGCGGTGACTATGGGCAACAGAAACCTGGAGGGTTTGCAGAAGTTCTAATGTGCACGGACTTCGGGGGACCAGCCAGGACCCCGAGACCCATCCTTATGCTTTACTGGTTGTCCGGAACCCACGGGACACTCTGCATTTGGTGGCGGGTGACAGAGGAGCCATGAAGCATGGAGAGTGCCAGAAAATTCTAGCCGTGTGGCCTCAGACAAGCCGTTTACACTCTTAGAGCCTCAATTTTATCTTCTTTCCAGCGGGGATGATGGTATTTATGACTATCAGTGCAGAGAGAGGGAAGAAGCTACATGAGATATTTCCGGAATGTGCCCAGCACAGCGCCTGGCATACAGAAGGTATTTGATAAACAGAAACTATTATTAATAAAACACAGCAGTTAGGGATAGCAGATTTGGCTCCTTTAAGAGAGCTATCTTGGAGCGAGTTTTACAACCTACTATATTGCTAAAGAGACAACTAAATTCCTGTTTACATATAAACCTAAACGCTCTTATTCTAACTGTGCCGCCACCTTAAAAGACATATATTTATGCTTTCGGTTTTAACTGTTCATATGTTTAAAAGCAGCACGCACTTCCAGAGTGATTATGCTAATGTACATAAGGAGTTTAACAATCGAATTGACTGCACTAACCATCTATTTGAACTACATTGTGCAAATAAGATGTTATCTTAAATAAGCTCCTAATATAACCCAGTAATCACTGTAATGCTTTTTGGTGAAACTGTGGTGTTATTACTGAATTTAGCCACGAGTCTCAAACACCGAACCTTTGAGCAAATACCAGCAGTTGCCGGCTGCATTTCTGGCCGGAGAGAAGTGCCTGTGGCTCTGTCCTCGTAGGCAGGGGGCGGGCTGGTGTTGTGCATGGCCCCGAACCTGAAACCCACAATGGTAGGTGAGCCCGTGTGAAGGATCGCACCTGCCAGAGAGGTACAGCCGCCTTTCTCAGAAGCCTCATCAAAGAGAGGAAAAGGAACTATAAATATCGCACAGCGCGCATTCCTGTGCCGGCGGAGGCAAGAGCGGGGCTCGGCCTGACTCATCCAGTGGAATGCAGACCGGAAGGGACTTCGGCCGGCTCCCTGCCCTCCCTGTGGGGCAGTCCCCACCTGCGTTGCCTCCTGATGCTCACAAGGAGGGTGAGCTGGGGCTGTGGGAACTTTTGGGGCAGGTGGATTCCATTGACTAGCTCTGGGCTGAAGGGAGCACTCAAGTCTTGAAACCATCCATGTAGCCTCCCATCTCATTAATGAAACAGGAAAATGGAACTTCAAGGTACCAATGGAGGATTTAAAAATATAATGACCTTCCTTCCTTCCTTTTTAAAAATTTCAATGGTTGGAAGCATTTGACTTCAAAGAAGGAAACAAGAGCCAAGCCAGCAGAACGCAAGGGAGCACATGGAACGCACTCCCAGGAGAGCTTCAGAAGCCTTGGTTCCCCAAGGAGCCCGAACATGTACTCCAAGTTCAATGCCTGGCCGGGACACTTCAGTGCGGCTCTCGTGCAGTACCAGTGCCTGAGCTTTCTACAGGGGAGAAAAAGCTCTGTTTGCTGTGGAGACAGTGGGGACCTGGAGTCAGCAGACCGAGTCCCCACGGCAGGTCACTTAGTCTCTCCAGGTCTGAGTATTAAGTGAGGCGACGTGCTATCCCAGGGACACGTGTTGGCCGCCTGCTAAATGATGGGCACCCTGAGGCACTTGCACACGTAAGGCGGTCTGTGAGTATTTGCGGAAGCTAGAGCAGAGAAGACCTTGCGTGTGTGACCTGCTTGTCAGGACGTACGGGGGAAGCTCATATACTATGTAGAGGCTCACAACGACTCTGCATAATGCTCATTTACATAAAGGGGTGTTATAAAGGGTATCAATGTTGAGTACTTGATGAACTTCATTTGCAACTGGAGAAAGCAATACTTGGAGGTGCTTGTCCGCAGTCACTCAGTCAAGATGTAGAGGGGCTTATAAGTGGGGTCTCCCTGTCCGCAAGGCAACACCCCTTCCTCCTTGCCCTACTAGTTTAAGGAGGGGCACACATTTGCCTTCTCCTTTCTGATTTATGGGTGAGCAACTGGGAGTCCAGAGCTGGAGTGTTTACATCATGAACAGAAATGGCACCGGGATCTGGAACCCTGGGGCTTCTCTTTCTTCTAGAATGTGAGGTGGCCTCACGTGCTCCCGTCCATGGAGAGTGCCATGCTCAGGAGGGCGCTTCCGCAGAGGACAGTGAGAGCCAGCTGGAGGGCTGGGTGTACCCAGGGGGGTGTCTCTCTGTGTCAGGGGAGCCCCTGCGGCCTTGAACCCCCTGGAAGAACTTCGATCTCTTTTCCTTCCCAAACTCAGAAATTCAAAGAGGCTGGTGGCCGAGTTGGGTCTGGAGGTGGTATTAGGCAGAGGACCTATTTCTGTGTCTCAGAATTACCTGTGACTTAAATAAAATTATGGCTATAAAATTTAACTTCCAAGGCATGTCTATACTGTGCATCCTCAGGTAGCGGCGGGGACCCCTGTGTCTGTTTTCTCTGGATTGGGTCTGCCATCTCTCCCCGTCCTCGCCTCAAGGTGCTCACTGGCGCAGACTTCACGACTTAGGGATTTAGTATTAACTTCCCCGTCGTACAGTGGAGGATACTGAGGCCTGGCGAGCTTTAAGTGACTTGCCAGAGACTGGAGCTGGTCACGCAGCTTTCTCCCCTGTAGAAAGCTGATCCCTGAGCCTCTTGTCTTCCAACCCAAAGCTCTTCTGCAAATGAGTGAGTGGGAATTATCTTCGGGCTGCAATTCCGTTATAAGGCCACGGAGAGCAGAGAGCATGTCCAAAAACATGGTGGGAGGGGCAGAGCCTGCAGGCTCGGGGCGAGCACGTGACTCTGGCCTCTAACCCCACTTTGCTCAGAGACTTAGGAAAAGCCTGGGCTTTCTCGGCTGTAAAACAACAGGCTGGGTGATATTATCTGGTTTGTGTACCCCGAATTCATACGCTGAAGTCTTCACTCGCCGAAACTCAGAACATGACTATAGTTGGAGAGTAGTTTTTAAAAGGAAGGTTAAGGCAAAATGAGGTCCCGTGAATGGGCCCGAATCCAGTAGGACGGGTAACCGCATAAGAAGAGGAGACTGGGGACCCAGAGGGCTGACCCTGTGAGGACACCGTGAGAACATGGCCTCCTACAAGCCAAGAAGAGAGGCTTTCGGAGAAACTATTCCTAGCCACACGCCGATCACGGACTTTCAGCCTCCAGACCTGTGAGAGATGGATCTCTGTTGTAGAAACGGCCCGGCATGGGGTGGCGGGCTGCGGCAGCTCTGGCTGGCTGACCCGGACAAGGGAACCCCATACATACAGATGGAAACGCTAGTGTAGAGAAACCGCACTCCTTGCTGCTGGTTACGGAAGACCCTGCACGGTCCGTGGTTGTGGTTAGCTGCTGTCTGCCCCAAACACTCCGTAGTCTTAGCCGGTTTTGTCCAAATGTGAGGGATGGAGAGCACAGTGACCCAGTAAGTGGCGTTGAAGGAGCAGAGAGCAAGGTCAGAAAGGGTCTTCCATGGCCAAGGCCGGCAGGCCGTGATGGAATGAGCCAATCCTGTCGGTGGGGCCCGAGCACATGACGGCAGCACCTGCCGTCACACCCCATGCGCACCCCATGGGTGGGACCCTTGGGCCGGGGGAAGGGTACTCTGCTCGAGGCGCGGCTGTTACCTGATCACCTGTCCCTTGAGCACCACTCCCGATTTTTACCCCAGATCGAACTCGTGTGGGGAACAGAAAAGAAATAAAAATTCTCTTCGGGTTCCGAAATGCCTAAAGCGGAGCCGACAACACGGGGAAGCCCCAGAGGTCTGCTCTGAAAGCAATTGCTTGTTTGTAAGGCTCATTCTCGGCTGTCTGCAGGGTTTTTAGAAACAGTTAAACGTTATCATCCGCCCATTGTGAGAGAATGACAGCCAAGGTCAGAGAAAAAACACACGCTTATCTCGGCTCATCTGAAAATGACCCTCATCACCGGCATTGTCTGCGTCCGGCAGAAGCCCAGGCACTGATCTCACGGGGTTCTCTCCAGGTGCGCCCAGGTGAGGGCCGCCGAGGAGGGGGCTGGGCTGGATGCGCTCCGCTGCCTCCCACAGAAGGTGCTGGGTGGCTCTGTGGCTGCTGAACGCCTCCCAGACCAGCCTGGTCTCAGCCTGGCCTTTGTGAAGAACGGGCTTGGTGACCGGTGTCAGATGGAAGCAAGACCAGCCAGATCAGACGAGGCTCAGCTGCTGACCTTGACCTGGGTTGAACTAAGTTCCGCAAACTGTAACCTCCGATAATTGGGAGCCAACTTTGCATGCTTATCTGCGGGGTCTACACAGGTCTGCAGGGCTTTTCATACTGTAGAGAGGACATGGAGGGCACAGGAGCTGGGGACCCGCACGCCCAGGGTCACAGAGCCAGAGGATGGACCGAGCTGGGATTCACCTGTTTGTTGCAAAGCTGAGCCCCTTTATTCGATCAAATGCTGATGACCTGGGGGGCTTGGTCTCTAACTCCGGAGGTCACAGGGTAGGCGGGTGGCATCAGGATTCATCCAAACAGCCACGGACGTGAGGCTAGTGGGAAGTCGAACGGGGAGCACAGGCCTTTGAACGATGAAGTGCGTGTCTAATTAAACAAGTAATACTGCAAATTTTAAAATGCAAAAAAAAGTAAAGAGAAGAAAAAGAAATCGCCTGTATTTCCTCCATCAGAAGTTTGCTACTTCACCCTGGTACATTTTGTTCTGGTCTGGTTTCTCCTACACAGTCGTCTTCTTACCTGGTTGCAATTGTCCCTGGCTGTAAGGCCTCAGTGGACAGGATCGAAATTTCTTTCATTTTCCGTTTTATTCCTCTGACGTTTTAGTGCTCAACAAGTGGTTTTATTTTTATTTATATTTTTAAAGCTTATTTTTTATTTGGGGGGTGGAGGGACAGAGAAAGAAGGAGAGAGAGAATCCCAAGCAGGCTCCCTGCTGTCAGTGCAGAGCACGATGCAGGGCTCGAACTCACAAACCTGGAGATCGTGACCTGAGCCCAAATCAAGAGTCAGACACCTAACCGACTGAGCCACCCAGGCGCCCCCTCAGCAAGTGGTTTAAATACAGGTGTAGAACAAGAATATATATCCAGTTTTGTAGCCTCTTGCTCTCATTTAAAATTAAATGTGCTTTCCCACATTTTGACCGTCTTGTTCTAACTAGTATCTTTTAAATAAATGCATATAAAACCATAATTTAATGTATGTCGCTGTTTCCCTACTGTTGGATAGTTAGGTGTTTTCCAGTTTTTCAGAATACAGTGTATTCTTAATAAATAATGAAGCAATGAACATCTTTGTACATAAAACTTTATTCCATATTCTGGAGTATTTCATTTGGATGGATTCCCGGAAGGTACTTAATGGGCCAAAGCACATGAACACATCTTTTTCAGATCCTCTGATACAGATGGCTACCAACAATATTTGAGAGCACCGAGTCAGCGTGGGCTCCCAGCTGTAGGGCAAGAGGCTGGGGCAGACAGCCTGGGAGGTCTGAGGTCTACACAGCTCTGCTGGGCAGCTTACCCCTCAGGCAGGGAAATGCAGGGGCACGGGGGGTTGAGTTCTGGCTTTGCGGCTTACCTGCAGGGGACTGTAGCAAATCTCGTAAACTCTCTGGGCCTCAGTTTCCCCATTTGTAAAGTGGACGTGAAAGTGATAGCTCGTGGAATTGTGGGAGTCAAATGAGCCAAGTTTGTATACATGCTTTGCAGTGAGCGAGACTCTGAAATGTGAGTTGTCCAGCATTTGTGACTAGCTGCTGGGTAGGCATCCAGCCTGTAGCACCTGGGGCAGAGGGGTACAGCATCTGGGACTCAGATCACAGCACCTTAGGCTCAGGGGTGAGGTACCTGGGGCTCAGGCGTGTAGAACCCGGGGCTCAGGTGTGCAGTACCTGGGGCTCAGGTGTGTAGTTCTGGGTCTCAGGTATGCAGTACCAGGGACTCAGGTGTACAGTACCAGGGACTCAGGTGTGCAGTACCCGGGGCTCAGGTGTGCAGTACCCAGGGCTCAGGTGTACAGAACCTGGGGCTCAGGTGTGTAGAACCCGGGGCTCAGGTGTACAGAACCTGGGGCTGAGGTGTGCAGTACCTGGGACTCAGGTGTGCAGTACTCGGGGCTCAGGTGTACAGTACCCAGGACTCAGGTGTGTAGAACCCAGGACTCAGGTGTGTAGAACCTGGGGCTCAGGTGTGCAGTACTCAGGGCTCAGGTATACAGTACCCAGGGCTCAGATGTGCAGTACTCAGGGCTCAGGTATACAGTACCCAGGGCTCAGGTGTGCAGTACTCGGGGCTCAGGTGTACAGTACCTAGGGCTCAGGTGTGCAGTACTCAGGGCTCAGGTGTGTAGAACCCAGGGCTCAGGAGTGCAGTACCAGGGACTCAGGTGTGCAGTACCTGGGGCTCAGGTGTGCAGTATTTGGGGCTCAGGTGTACAGTACACGGGGCTCGGTATGCAGTACTCAGGGCTCAGGTGTGTAGAACCCGGGCTCAGGTGTGCTGTACCTGGGGCTCAGGTGTATAGAACCTGGAGCTCAGGTGTACAGTACCTGGGGCTCAGGTATGCAGTACTCAGGGCTCAGGTGTGTAGAACCCGGGGCTCAGGTGTGCAGTACCCGGGGCTCAGGAGTGCAGTACCTGGGGATCAGGTGTGTAGAACCCGGGGCTCAGGTGTACAGTACCTGGGGCTTCAGGTGTACAGTACCCTGGGCTCAGGTGTGCAGTACCCGGGGCTCAGGTGTGTAGAGCCTGGGACTCAGAGTTAGTCCTAAGAACACTATGTTGTCTGTTCCTGTCCACCTCCTCACCCGGGTGGAATCTGAGCTTCAGCCTCTCACGTGCTCCTGTCCTATGACTCAGTTTGCGGTCTGTTCCCAGGCCTGGGTACACAGCCTCACTGTTCTGTTACTCGTGGTTTCCAGTGCTCTGTTTACCAAAGGATCATGTCAAGAAGCACTCGGAAGTGAGCAGTGCAACTCCTTTTTCTGGCTAGATGTATCAGTATCTAAACCATCCCCACAAATCTCTTCCCAAAGCTGCAGAGGCAAAGGAGGAAACAGACGAAAGACGTGCTGAATTGCAGCCCCCCGCTGGGCTGGTGAGGGACAGGTCATAGGAAGGGACAAAGCCAGCAGAGGATCACAGCGCAAAGGGAATACATGCCTGGGGAACTAGTTCATTTCCCCACCCTCCATCCCTCTGTATCTTCCCTTCTTTCCTGGGTGCTCCGTATGCAACGTGCACTTGTGATGGGGACATGAGGACTCAAAGGCACAGCCCAGGCTCTTAGTGGCTCTGGGTCTAGAGGACATGCCCTTGAGAAAGCATGCATGATGGTAATGCGGTTGGTTCTGGGCTTTGCCGGTGTGCATGTGCCAGAGGCCTATGTGGTCACATGAGGTCTGTGTTTAAGGGACATGTTGTGCAAAGGACAACAGCATGGACGCCCTGAATGTGGAACGCAGACTGACCCCCGAGGAAGGAGGGGTCTGGCTCCCAAGGCTGCCACTTGGCAGGCAGGTGGGCTCTGGGGGACAGGGTGGGTGCTGGGCACTGGGGCTGGGTGCCTGGGGGGATGGAGATGCCACCTGGTCCCCTGATGTGGAGAAAGTTCCACTGCACCAGGTCGTACTCTTGGAGGCAAGGAGCAGCGAGGTGTCCCTGGGCTCAGGAAAACCTCTCTCCCAGATCCGAAGGGGATGACAGATTCTCTTGCTGCAGCTGTGTGAGAACGTGCCGCCCTCTCCGTATCCAGAAGGACGTGGCTTCGCCGTTCAAATCACCTTCTTCCCATCTCGGCGGACTCCTGTGCCAGGAGCAGGGCTTTCTCAGGTCGGTGCATGCTCCGACTGTCAAGGAAAACAGGACTTCCCCTTTTGGGTCTGTGCTATCAAGTATGGGGAACCGACGGGTGTTTCTCTCTCCCGTACCTTTGGGTCTACACTTGGCACTCTGTAAACGTGCATGGGTGCTGTATATTGCACCGGTGTTAAAGAAGAATATCAGTAAGTGCACGTAGGGGGGGCTTACCATGCCCTGGGCTTGCACGCTGAAACTGAGTTCTCTGAAGAAGCCTGTGCATTAGGGGCCCCGCCCTGCCGTTTTACAGATGAGCATCCGAACCTCAGAGATGTTAAGTGACTTGCTCCCAATCGCACAGCTGGTCAAAGGCAGAGAGCAGGCCATCGGTGCTGGGACACACCCTCCTACCCACTCCTCTGTGCACCTGCAGCGGAGGGACGGGCATGGCAGTGCGTACGGCATACGTGGCTTTCAGGAAGTTCTGCGTCAAGGAGGTGGAGCTGTCGGGCCCAATTTGGAAGCCTCCAAATGATGTTCATCTGGGCCAGGCCCTGGAAACAGGTCTTGGACTGAGGCACAGGCTGAGTACTTCTTCTGAAGGTCTGAAGAAAGATCAAGATAGAAAGGGATTAAAACAGTGATTGGTGGGCTGAGATGTGGAACGGAGGTCAGAGGTTGGAAAATAGCTCACAGAGAAATTTAGCACAATAAAAATGAGGGGTCCTATTAATAATGAGATCAATAGTAGAAATGGAATAAAGCAGAGAAAGGCACTCAGGCCAGCTCGAATTCTGACGGCATCACATATCCGTGTGAGCCTGGGGCTGCCTAAATCTTCCGAGTCTCCCTTTATCTTCAGTGGAGAGGGGCAGACAACGTATAACTCACAAGGTACTTGTATGGATTAAAGACTCACTGGCATGTACTAGGGGCTCAGTAAATAGTATTTCCTCCCCAATAGTGAGAACTAAAAATGGAATAATCTGCCTCCGTGGGTGGGGAACACCCCATCAGGGTGTTAGATAGCCTGGTGGTGGGTTAATGCATGAGAAGGACACTGTGACAGGGCCCCCACCCCCAGCGGGACAGCTACTGTGTGTGGTCCCTGCTGCTGTTGATGCACGGGAGCCCAAGACAGCGCGTTGGACAGGTTGGGGGCACTGGAAACTTTGGCTTGACTGCGGCCACTGGAAGGGACGACACAGTCTTCCACTTACTGAGCTTGGCACACACGCTCTGTTTTAAAGCCGGCTCTCAGGGAGGCAGGTGGGCCCCCATCACCCCGAGGAAATGGGCACAAGATGACGAGGTGGATGGCTCTGAGCTTGGCACACACGCTCTGTTTTAAAGCCGGCTCTCAGGGAGGCAGGTGGGCCCCCATCACCCCGAGGAAATGGGCACAAGAAGACGAGGTGGATGGCTCGGGGCAGCAGGCCAGTAAGGAGTTCCGGGACAGAAGAAAAACCGTCCCAGAGAGCAACCTCCCCCGTTGTGGGCCCGCCGCTCCCTCTGTGGCTCAGCATCTGCCCTTCGCTGAGCGGGGGACGTGGAGCCATTGGCCAGAAGCTGGTGCTCAGTCACGTGCTAAGCATCCAAAGGACTGTGGCGTCCCTCCTAGTAGTCATGGTCTGCCCACCGTGTTCAGCGTTCCCAACCTGTCCAAGGCGCCGACTTGGGAACAGCAAGATCAACTATTTCTGTGCCCAGTGGGGGCCTTGCAGAAAGGTGGGCAGTGGATGCTGAGTGAGTGGCTTCTGCAGAACTCCTCCAGGTGAATCGTGAATCTCAGACGGTTCACGGGGCCCAGCGCTGGCTATCGGCACTCAGGGTTATGCCTCCTGGATTCGGCTATGACGGCCGGTAGCCGCCTAGCCGAAGGTTCTAAATAGTAAGTGCGGATGCTGGCCAAGTGAGACCATCCTGATTCTTCGGATCTTCCCATCTCTACAACGTCCTGTCTGTGTCTTCTCTCATCTAAGGACCAGGAAGTGTTCATGTCTGCTGAGACATTAGGTGAAGTATGTGTGAGGTCTCTCTACTTTGTTAAACATTTATGGAGTGTCTACTACTTGACAGGGGCCATGGGGGAAAGTAAAAGCTCTAAAGAGCTTGCAGAAGACTAAGAGAAATAAAAGTATTTATTATTCTGATATAAAGTAGAAGGTAGTTAAGTCCCTTAAGAGGAATAAAGGTTAGGGATGTGGATTTTGGTTTCTTGGTGATGGAGGCCATACAAAGAAACTGTAAGGGGCATTTAAGCTGGATGCTGTGAGCACGGGAAGGGCTCTCCTGAAGGAAGGAACAGCATGAGCAAAATGCAGAGGTGGACCTGGGCGGGGGTGGCGGGGACCCTTGGGCTGGTGCATAAGGACAGTGTGGTGACATCAGTCTGCAGAGGTGCCAGTGCGTGGGGGCTCTGGAAACCAGATTGGGGCGTGGACTTTATTCTCTGAGCAAAGAGCAGGAACTGAAAGGTTTTGGGGACTGTTATGGGTTGACTCGTGCACCCCCAAAAGATATGTTGAAGTCCTGGCCCCTCAGCACCTCAGAATGTGACCCTGATTTGGAAATATGGTCTTTGTAGATGTAATTGGTTCCGAAGAGGTACATGGAGCCCGGGTGGGCCCCTGACCCAGTGTGACTAATGTCATTATAAGAGAAGACGCAGACATGAGGGGCGGTGGCCACGTGGCCGAGGAGACACAGACTCCGGTGTTTCAGCTTCTGGCCAAGAAACGCCAAGCCAGGGACTTAGCTCACTCGGGCCACTCGTGCGAAATACCATATACTGTGTGGCTTGTCCACAGCAGGTTGATTTCTCACAGGTCTGGAGCCGGAAGTCCAAGACCAGGGTGCCAGTGTGCTCAGGTGCCGGTGAGATCCCTCTTCTGGCTAGCCCTGTCCCCTCCTGCGTCCTCACAGGGCAGAGAGCGGGTGAGCTCCCTGGTTGGGCTCTTCCCCTAAGGACACCAATCCCGTTCCTGAGGGTGCCCCTCTTCCCCCCTTCCCCCCCACAAGGCCCCGACTCCAAATATCATCACACTGGGGTTGGGGGTTCAACATATGGATTTTAGGGGGACGTGAATGCCCCGGGCACAGCACTGGGAATGGCTGGCCACCTCCTAGAAGCCCGAAGAGGCAAGGAAGGATTCTCTCCCGCACGGTTCAGGGGGTCGTGGCCCTGTTGACCTTCATTCTGGACTTGTCTCCCCAAGAGCTGTGAAGCAATAGATTTGCGTCATCTCATGCCCCCAGGTGGCGGTAGCTGTGGAGCTGCCTGAGGAGGAGGCTGGTGGCTCTGGTGGCCCCTGTCTGGCCTTGCTTGTCTTAGCCCAGGGCCCCGGGGGCATAGAGAGCTCCTCAGCTCACTACCGACCTCCAGGGTTGTGTGTGTGTGTGTGTGTGGGGGCGGGGTTTGCTCACTGCTTCCACCTAAGCCCAGCCAGACCACCCCGTTCTGATGACCTTATGGGTTGGGGGGGGCGGTCAAAAGCTTGAATATTTTTGTTGGTATTGTTTTCTGGGAAAAGATACAGGCTTTGGGAAGAAATGATATCACACACAGAAGAGGATTTGGGGACAGGGTGCTGAAGTCCCTATGGGGGGAGTGGGTGCCAAGGTCAGGGGGAGGGGAGGGGCAGGCACCTGTCAGTCAAGGCGCAGGGACCGAGGATGCCATGGCCGGTGGGGGTCCGGTTGGGGAGGAACGCAATGTGCTCCTGGCTTTCGGTGGTTAAACTGGGTCCGTGTAGCTCTTTCTGCACACGCTAGGAAAAGCAAACATGGCTGCAGGGCTGACTTCAGCCGGTGGCTGCAACCTGTTTGAACCTGGCTTGGCTGGCTTTGCATGAGCCAGGGCGGTAGTCGCATCTATTGAAAGAGAACGTTGACATGGCTTTCCCATCACCCACTGTGTCCTGTGCGGCTCTTCTCACTGCCAAACCCCTCTCCCCGCCCCCCCCCCCCAGCTCCTTCATCAGCCTGTTTTTCAGAGAAGGTGAAAGAAAAGTCACCCTAACTGGATACTGATAGACGGGCTCCCTGTGTCCTGCACACTGAGGACATTGTTCAAGATGGTGGCACCTCTGTAAAAATATTGGTTCTGTAGTGTTGCCAAGATTTCTGAGTTAGCTATCAACCAGCAATCCTTGTGCAAACCCAAGCTGCCTTCTGACAGGTTTAATCAGCGCACGATCCCTTTAAGAAAATGTTCACAGAATGTGTGCGCACACTCCCTCTGTACCCTGCTTGCCACTGGCAGCCCCTGGGGTAGGGGTGATGTGACACTGTGGTCTCGGGGGGCAGAATTGGGCAGTTAGAACACAGAAAAGGGCGGGAGAGCTCTTGCTCGAACGGGCTGGGTGTGAAATCGACTCTGTTGCATGGATGTGTTTTTAGAGAAGACCTTCAGCCAAAGATTCAAAGGAAAAGGGCCCCATCGCTGGAGGAGATCTGTTGTCTGTGCTCGGACCTTTGGTGTTTAAATGCTGAGACTCTCATTAATGACGATTTGAACCGCAGGTGGCTACTGGCCTGGAAAGGAAAGCTTGGTGGTATTTCCTTTGATGCCATCACCTTGGAAAGGGGCGTGTTGCAATGCCGAGGCTCTCAGCAAACTCTGCAATCTGTTTTTTGTAAAATAATTGTGTACAGTTATGTAGAGTGACAGGTAGAATTTCTCTGAGAGGGTGGTTATTTTAGGCATTGATCCACTTGGGATTAGAAAAGATTGTTTCTAAGTTCTAAAAATAAATAAGGGGCTCAAAACATAAGCAAACCTGAGGATAACGTTAAAACAAATCAAGCATGGACCAAAATTAGTAATAAAATAGGCTGGACCTTTGAAGTAACTGATTTCATATATAGGGTGTACAAAGGACAATAATTTGATAGAATTATCAGATACATTTCCACCTGCCTTTCCTTACCCTCTCCCAAATGTCTTTAAAAAATTTTTTTAATGTTAATTTATTTTTGAGAGAGAGAGCGAGCCTGCACACGAGCACGGGGGAGGGGCAGAGAGAGAGGGAGACACAGAATCTGAAGCAGCTCCAGGCTCTGAGCTGTCAGCACAGAGCCTGACACGGGGCTCGAACCCAAGAACTGTGAGATCATGACCTGAGTGGAAGTCGGACGCCTAACCAACTGAGCCACCCAGGCGCCCCTCTCGCAAGTGTCTTAAAAATGACTGTTTTGTATTACAGATTTACAACAGGAAATTAATAGAGGCATGTGGACTTGGAGCAGGGGCCTGGGAAGTTGACGTTTGGGCCTCTCTTCTCTGCTCCTGACTTACTGAGTGATCGTGGCTGAAGCGATTAACTTCTTTAGGCCTCAGTTTCCCCATCTGCAAAAGAGGAATATTGCACGTCAGCTGCCGTACACGGGGGTAACGTGAATGAGCCAGCACTTGGGAGGACAAATAAGGAAAAGGCCAGGAGACCTTTGGATTAAAAGCAGCAAGGAGACTAACAAACAGCGGCCCCCCACCCCAAACCAGGTCCCCACGCCTCTAATTCTGGCCCCTTTCTCAGGACTGGTTGGCGTTCGTTATCTGCAGTGCCCCGTTGATTTGGCTTGTTACTCAAAAATATTGAAAGCAAATATTAACTCTAGATAGCGTAACTTGAGCCACGTGAAGGCCAGGGAACCTGGAGAAAGAATATCGCCGTATTTTAAAACAATGGCCCACGATGCCTCCAGAATTGCTCATAAATTCCTGGTTTGTGGCAGCAAGAACATGTTTGAGAAATTAATGCTGGGGTATCTCGAGGCAGCTTTATAATCATGTCAGATCCGCACGCTGTCCCCGATTGCTGAAACTCTTCATGGCTGATAAGGTGCTTGTTACAGAAAATGGGAACTAAATTTATAGCCGGCTTCTGTGCAGCCAATTTACATGTTGTGCTGCTGGAGCTGAGCAGGAAAGGAAATGTGCTTGAAGCCAAAATTGGCTTTGTGGCTCCGGTTGCCTCGCTCAGCACCACCTGCCTCCAATCAAACTGTCCAATTACAGGAAACAATTGTTTTCTTGCTTTCTGGGAAGTGAAGAAATTCATCCAGTAAAGGTCTGATTTCTAAACGTTTCTCCCCCGTCCACCCTCCGCCCCCCCCCCTTAAAAAGAAAAAGGAGCAGGAAAAAAAACCCCAAAACATCAACACTGTTTTGGGGGAGCAAGTGCTTCTCTAGCAAATTACTTTCTAAGCTCAAAAATCAGAACGATGCAGTCCGTGCGTTTTGGTGTTATTGACCACAGACACCTGATCTATAATTACCTCCCATAATAACGTTATTAGCCATTCAGAAGAAAGAGTCTCCCTTTTAAGACGCGAGGCAGTAATTAAAGGCTGTGAATTTCACAGGTGAAATCTTGCAGAAAGTACGATTTTAACGTCACAGAATTTAGTGATCCACCTCTGGTTAATTAAGCTTTCTTCTCAAAATAAGATCTTGTATTTGAAACAATGAAATCGGTGGCAATGATACTATTTAACTCTGGGCCTGACTCTCATTTCTTGAAACTCTGATCTGACTTGCTGAAGCTTACTTCTCTGAGACAGTTGAAGCAGCAGAGGACTTGAAGGAGACCGTTGGCTGCGTGTAGATGATATTTAGCATCCACAGAGCACGGATGCTAATTACAGCCCACACTTTCCTCTGGCAGGTAATATTTTAATGGAACTGACAAGCAAACATCACTTGATATGTTTCTATGTCACCTCCTGGGTTTTGCTTTTCTTTTAAAAATAAGAACAGAACGTCTCAATATTTCATGATAGGATTGATTAACACGTAATCTCATGAAAACCCCGTATAGGTCCCTTTTCATTTTCTTCTAAAGCGTTTACCTTTTTGAGACTACCTCCCTGAAGCTTACTTCTGCATCGAGTTTGTGCCACATTTGGGGTCCCCCGAAATGATCTCAAGGGAATAATCCCACTCCACGCCGTGAGTTCTCCCGTGCTTGGGATGTCGGCTCCTAAGGATTCCTGTTTTCCTCCTCCAGGAAGCCCCACCCCAGTCTGATCAGCTCTTGAGGTTGCCCTCGGTCAGCCCTGTCCCAGGCAGTGGCTTCAGACCTGGGGACAGCCTGGGGACAGCCCTGTCCCAGGCAGTGGCTTCAGATCTGGCCTGCAGACAAGCCGCCCTGGGGAATATGAACTCATTGAGGACCAGCCTACCTCGCTTTCATTTGGAAAAAATGAATAGGTGGATGGCTTGCTCCTACTTTTCTGGGTATTTCCTCCGAGGACCCTTAGAGCCGTTTCCTTTTCACTAGGTCACTAGGACTCCATCCTCAGCACCTTTTCCTTTCATCCCACACACTGCCCGGGGACCTTGTTCCCTCGCGTGAGTTCGCCCATAACCTGCGGCCCCTGCACACCCAGACAGAGGTCATGCAGGCAGGCTCTTGAGTCTGACCCCAGAGTAGGTGCTATCACCTGAGTCTCAGTTTTCTTACTCAGTCGGGGCTGGGATACCAGCAAGGTCCAAGCACTCTATGAGCCTCAGCTCTGCTCAGGTGTCACGGCTCTGAGGTCCTGGCTGCCTGCAGACCCCATCTGCCGCCATTGTCATGCGGCTCCGGGGGCCTCCCCCTACCTGGCGGGATCTGCAGCTCACTCCTAGGAAGCCACTGGGAAGGGAGTTTCTCCGGGGCAGGGGCTGAGTCTCACTGAGCCTCGTTTCCCTGTGTCTAGAAGGCTCTCAGGAAATCTTTACTGAATGAACGGATCTGGTTTTAACAACAGAGCCTGTCTCTGTCCTGCGCGATGCTCTTTATCCACAAGAACGAGTTTCGGGTACTGAAAACCTACCACTTCACGGCGATCTGGTGACTCAGGGGATAATTGTGGGCATGGGGGCTTTCCAGCAACCTAGTTAGATGAAACCGCATAGCAACCTTCCCACCCCATAGGGTGACCTATTTCTCAATTTCTGAAGTCTTGACATCCATGGCCACAGGAATCTGATGAGGCGGGGCCGTTTCGCCACCGGTGTTTGATGAGAAAAGGGAATTGAAATGTAGGTGATTGATTTGGACCTTGAGAAGCTAAGAAGGCGACATCCCGTTCTTTCTGACCGTGGGGGCTGCTCTGTGTAATGGGGGCTTCCTGTGACCCCTACGGGGCCTCCTGGAAGGTCTGATCTGTCCCCATGGAGCAGAGCGGGATGGGAACCCTGGAGGTCTTACCAGGCAAGAGACTGACTATCTGGGCTCCCGTAGCCTCTCTGGGTGAGTTTCCTAATTAGAATGAAAAAATCTCTAACAATTCCGTTTCCACCCAGATCCTCATTTTGCTTCGTGGAGCTGAAGTGAAAATTGAACTCTGTGGGGCACCTGGGTGGCTCAGTCGGTGAAGTGTCCAACTTTGGCTCAGGTCATGATCTCACGGTTCTTGGGTTCGAGCCCCACATCAGGCTCTGTGCTGACAGCTCAGAGCCTGGAGCCTGCCTCGGATTCTATGTCTCCCTCTCTCTCTGCCCCGCCCTGCCTCAAGCTCTATCTCTCTCTGTCTCAAAAATAAATAAACATTAAAAAAAAAGAAAGAAAGAAAATTGAACTCTGTGAGTCTGGCCTGATGGAATTCATCTATGAGGCAATCAGGCTGGTGGCTGGAGCTCCTCTGGGCACTGGGCAGAGAGGTTCCTTCCTCCCCACGCCCAGCGGGACCCGGCACGCAGGCAGAAGCCAGCCACGCTCTCTCTGCCCACTTACCGGAGACACAGAAGTGGAGAAAGGTTTCTTTTTCTCCCTTGTTCTGTCAGCTGACTCTCCCAGCTTTAAGTGCCTCCTCCATGTGTCCTTCCCTGCCGAGCCTCACTGCTCCCCACTATGGAGCCCAGACCTCACCCCTGTGACCTCCCTGGCACGCTGGAGCTCCCCAGCAGGGAGCTCCTCACGTTGGGTGCGGTTTGCTCAGCCTGCCACCAGCCTGGGCGCTTGTGGAGGGCAGGAAATGTGTCGCTGACCACGGACCAGGGCAGCGAGGGGCCACTCAGCACACGTCTGTAAGGAGTGAGCAAAAGCGTGTGGTGGCAATTAGCCCTCCGCCCGGTGGATTATTTGACTCTTCTAAGGATTAAAAGCATGATGCAGGAGCCCAGGCCCTGGGCCAATGGGGTCAGAATCTCTGGCGCTGAGGCCTGGGCGTCAGCATTTGAAAAGCCCCCAAGGGGGTTTGTAACTGTGAGGCTAACTCAAAATGGCGGAAGCCGGAGTTGGGGCCCTGACTGTCTGGGCCTGCGTCTGGCTTCCCTCCCGACTGTGGTTTTTTCTCAGTTATAATGGGGAGGGCTATGGGGTGCAGCTGCTGGGTTCTAGGTACTTCTAGAACTAAAGTCACCCAGTGTCCTTTGACCTCATAGGCAGAAATGCTTGGTGCACTTGGGCTTAGGGCCGTAAGCTGTGGAGCTGGGCAAGGCCTGATTTGAGCAAGTTACCAAATGTTTGAATCTGGGTGGGATACTTGACTTCTCTGAGTCTCAGTTGTTTCTTTGTGAAATGGGGGTAATCATATTGCCCCCACATCACAGAGTTGTAAAAATGAAATGAGCTAAGACATTCAAGTAATACTATTTGATGATCGGTAGCTATTTATCATTGTCATTATGAGATCATTGGATACGCTCAAGAAGAACTTGGGTGAGTGCTGCTTGAGTTTACAGAAGGAAACGTAGGCAGATAATGCCACATTGTGTTTATTTGTACCTCCCTTCTAAACATCCCTCTTTAAGCCTTGAACTTTAAGGAAAGGCTGTGTGCTTTGATTTCTGACCTTCATAGGTCACAATATCAATTAGACTTTGTCTCTATTACAGAATGCTGGCTTTGTGAACTTCCAATATATTTCTGGAGTGGAAATACATTTTCATCTGCTAATTTCTGTTAACAAGGCAACAAGCTTTCTTAAATAAACAATTATATTTTTAGGGAAGTGTAAATTAAAGCACTATTCTAAATTTTGCTAAACTTGTCCTCCCTCTGACTGTAATTTACTCCAACGATCACAGTGTTCTTATAGCTGTCGAATTGTGCCGCTCTTAGCCAGCCCTTGGGCTCTGGCTGTTAGAGCATTGTGATAGAGATTCCGTTTGGGGCTGAGGCCTGCGGACTTGGAGGCAGAGTTTACAAGCTGGTAACCGACCCCTGACAGCCCCCCGGCCCTTCATCCCCTACCAGGATTACTGGACGTAAGGAAGCTGTGATCCAAAGGTGAGCGATTCAGCCTTCCAGTACGCGGATGAATGGGTGAATGCATTCCAGCCATGAAACACCAGTGACATGCTTACAAATTATGGAGAAAAACTATGAGTATTAATTCAGAAGAACGATGGATACCAAATTGACTCAAAAGCTGCTACCTGAGCGAGACTATGAACCTCCTCCCCGAGTGCTCCCCAAGCATTTCTGGCATTTTCCCAAAGTCCCCTACAAACCAGGTCCCTTGGGGTTGCTGACATCTGCCATCGAGGGCTACAGCTCATGAACAAGCAAGGTGGCATCTTACTGCTGTCTCTGTCAGCTTCCCGAAGGCCATGGTCCATGGCAGAGTGTTCTCTCCAAGAGGCTCCCCAAACCTGGAGCCCTCAGGGGGCCAGTAGGGGCTAAGTTTCCTGCAGAGATGGATGAACAGAGCAGGTCTGCTGCCCACTGTCTCCCCATGCATCCAGCGAGTAGTTCTGAGTCCCCCTTCCCTTGAGGCGACCCTCTCAGGCTCATGGGGGAAGGTATTTGTGGTCCTGCCCACACTGGACACCCTGAAACAGAGAACAATTCCTGCGTCTGCATGGATGCAAAAGGGTGCAGGTGTGTGAGTTCCGAGGGAGCAATAGGCGAGGTCCTCACTTCGCCAGCTGAAAATTCCCGGGGACGTTAAGTAAAATCCAAACCAATCTCATTAAGCAACCGACAAAGTTAGCACGGCTTGGTGATGCCTTCCTAGAGAGCAATTTGGCAATATTGATCAAGAGTCTTAAAAATGTTCACAGCCATTTACTCGGCATTTTAACTCCTAGGAATTTCTTCTCAGGAACTGTCTTGATGTGTTCGTAAACATCTATGTTTGAGGATTTCATTCTAAAATTTCTCTCACTGATATAGGTATAAAATTGGAATCTAACAACCTTGATGTCCAAAATAGAGGAATAACTAAATATATTCTGATATTTACGTACATATTTAAAAATATTTTGAAGTCATTAAAATCACATTGAAGAGTAGTTAAGATGTTTATGCTGGAATGTTGGGTTTAAGCTATTGCATATAAAGTTATCGGTATAGTGTGAGCCCAATCATGTAAAAACATGTATATATAGCATATCTTATGTGTGTGTGTATGTGTGTGTGTATCATCATAGAAGACTAGAAAGGATGCTACCAAGATATGCAGAGTGGCTGTACTTGGGGCAATGAGACAACGATAGAAATTTTTTTCTCTTTTATGAGTACTCTGTTTTCGGGACGCCTGAGTGGCTCAGTCGGTTAAGCATCCGACTTCGGCTCAGGTCATGATCTCACGTTTTGTGAGTTCAAGCCCCGCGTCGGGCTCTGTGCTGACAGCTCGGAGCCTGAAACCTGCTTCGGATTCTGTGTCTCCCTCTCTCTCTCTGACCCTTCCCCCTCTCGTGCTTTATCTCTCCCTTCCCCCCCAAAATAAATAAACATTAAAAAAATTACTCTGTTTCCCCCTAATTTTCTAGAAAGATCATGCATGACCCCCCATCTCAGATAATGCAAACTTTGCCTGGGACCTGTGTGAGTCTGAGCCCTGAGCCCTGAGAGCCATCGTCCCTGTGGGGTCCTGTGGCTGGCAGACAGTAGCAGGTAAAGGCATGGTCTCTGGGTTCAGCTAAGCCCTCACTGGCTTCCCAGCTCCACTACTTAAATGCCTTTGGCCTTGGATGGGTCTCCTCATCTCTGAAAGCCTTAGTTTCCTCACCTGTCAAATGGGGTAACAATATAGCCTGCAGGGCCGTAAGGGAGACTGTATATGGAAGGAGCTGAGCGTTGTACCTGCCATGTAATAGATGCCCCATAACGGCTGTGTGCGCACGCGTGTGTGGATGGGTGTGTTTTTTCACCTGATAAATGGATCCAAGATCATTTTCACTACTCTCTTCCTCAAGCTTTGAATTAACTTATGCAAGAGCAGTGTTGTGTAACCCACTGGGCCCAGCCACGTGGCGCAGGTGGGGGTCTCTTTGTGTGAAGGAAAGGAGGTCGGGGAAGGGCGCTCCCCGTCTGCATGCAGTCAGAGCTGTGGTCATGCCCTCTTCTGTCCACGGCAGAGCGGAGGAGGGCTGCCAGCCTACCCTTAGCGCCCTCTGTGTCCACATTCCTCCAGCCACGTGCCTGGACCACGGCTTCCCTCCCCCAGCCATGCTTCACTAGGCGGAAAAGCCCCAAAGAGTTGCAAACAGTTGCAAATACCCCCTCACTCCCCTCAACAAGGAAATGATGCGCTCGGAAGGAAGTTACCATCAGCGTGGTCATCGTGGTCATCGCGCAGCGTAAGGAGTGGAGGAAGTCTACGTGCTTTCCTGGGAGCTGGGGGCCTGCCATGGCCCCTGCCCTCCCTCTGATGCTGGTTCCCTCTTCTGGACTCGCGATGCTCAGAAGCAGCTCTTCGTGGACCAACCATCCCCCTTTCTGGAAAGCCCTGCTGCGGCTGTTAGGTGAGCCGGCTGGAAAGCAGGGTGTTCTGGGCACGGCTGGAATGCCAGACACGGAGGCTGCGATGCAGCACCCAGGCCACCGTGGCCATGGCCACAGGCGTGCATGCCATAGTACAGCAATCCCACGCCCGCACCATGTGGGTGATTCCAGTGAGAACAGCATAGCGTGGGGCCAAGCGCAAATTGTTTTAAAACACACAAATGAACTTGGTTCAGGAGGTGCCAGAGAATTCTCGATGTCAGCAGAGAGTGATTCTGTGCACGTTTACTGCGCTCATCCGATAAAAATGCAACTGCTTATAGAGATGTTCAGTTGTGGCTTCAGGAGATGCAAGGAAATTGGGCCACACATTCAACCCAATTTGCCGAACTGATCTTGTTTGCTTTTCTCAAAGCACCTTCAGGCCTTCAAATCTGCGAGCTCTCTTTTTCTTTGTGAAATGGTTACTCTGAACATTTAGACTCAGTTTGACAAAGTGACGCTCACCGTTAGCCACTCAAAGTGTCTGGGTGCCCTCGGGTAAGGGCTCTCAGGTCTGTAGTGTGATTCCGGATCCCAAGGGGTCACAGAGAGACGGCGTCAAATAGCAGGGCGTTAATGGGAAAACGTGGCACAGGCCGCGGGTCCCATGAAGGGTCAGGGAACGATTGGTGGTGTCAGCTACCACATAAGGAACACCTGCTCCGTTCTGGGCTGAATTCACAGTGTCCGACCTGGGTAGCTGTCAAAGGAGGTCATGGAGGGGGACTCCACGCCTGCCCTTAGCAGGGTCCTGTACGGGATCGAACGCACTGTGTCACTGTTTTGAAATTCTTTGTCATCACGAGCCTGGCGTTCTGTATATTCATTTTGTACCAAAGCTGCTTCCTTTTCTTTCTGGACACGCAGCTAGACCCTGTCGCTCACCCTCTCTTGCATCCAGGAATGGCCATGTGACAAGGCTCAGCCAAAGGCATGTGAGTACCGTTTGCACGCCTAGCCCGCCCCCCACACGAGCTGGGTTCAGGAGGTGCCGGAGAATTCTCGTGCTCGTGGAGAGTCACTCGTGCACTTTTCGTGCCAGCATCCAGCCACGACGCAGCTGCTCATGGGGTCATTAAGTTGTGCTTCTCAGGGGTGCTGTCAAGGAAAGTCGACCAGGCCCTCCCCACTTTGGCTCACTGGGCTGGGTCCCCGGGGGGCTCTGGAAGCCCGTGCTGAGGCTGGTATAGCTGCTGCCAGCCTGTGTGTCTGGTACCTGCACGGTGCAGGGTGCCCTGCCTCCCACCTGCCGGTCCTGGGCACTCGGAGCTGCCTGGACTCTCACGGGAGCAAAAAATAAATGTCTCTTGTGTCAAGAGACTCCAGGCTCAGCTCCGTGGTTTCTGAGGCCCCACCTGCTGCAAACGCAGCCTCTTTTCAGAGGAAGGGAGGCTTTCTCGGAAGTCTCCCAGCTGACTCCCTCCCCTCGCACTGTTGGCCGAATTCAGCTTGGTGGCCGACCCCATGCCGATCCCCGGCCAGGGCAAGGGCCCTACCAACATCCACCTGCCTGGACGGTCAGGACTTGCTCCTGAAGGCCCGTGGCGCTGCACACCTCAGCACAACCGGGCTCTCAACAGTGGGGAGTGAGAGAGACTCGCCAAATAGCGTTTGCCACAGGGCAGGAAAAGGAAGGCTGTGGGTTTTCTTTTTCCCAGCTTTATGGCGATAAAATCGACATCTAACATTGTATAAGCTCCGAGTGTACAGGATGATGATCTGACCCACGTATAGATCAGGAAACAGTTACCACAATAAGGTTAGTGAAGACATCCATTGCCTCACATAATCACACTTGCTTTGTGTGGTGAGGACATGAAAGAAGTACTCTCTTAGCAACTTTCAAGTCTATCTATCTATCTATATTTTTTTAAGAAACAAACAACAAATATTCGGTTTTGATCTTCTGAGGTGAGAGAATGGCCATTTTATTTATTTATTTATTTTGAAGTTTATTTATTTATTTTTGAGAGAAAGAGACAGCTCGAGTAGGAGAGGGGCAGAGAGAGAGAGAGAGAGAGAGAGAGAGAGAGAGAATCCCAAGCAGACTCTGAGCTGTCAGTGCAGAGCCTGATGCAGGGCTTGAGCTCACCAACCGTGAGATCATGACCTGAGCCGAAATCAAGAATCAGATGCTTAACCGACTGAGCTACCCAGGTGCCCCGATTTATTTATTTTTTGAGTAACAAATCATCCTGTGTAAGTTCTCATGAATAGGGGGAGGGAGGTGAAAAAAATGACACATGCTGCCCTGGGGAAGAGGAACCTGCCTCATGATCGTGAAGTTATCTGAAAATAAGAATGTTCTGTGTGGATCTTCAACAACACCTGCCAGCCTAAGCCCTTCGTTTTCCCACCTCGAGTGGTCACAGTGCCATGAAGGGGAAAGACTACGCAGAGCTCCCTGGGAATTAGTTCCAATAGGCACTGGGCATGGGGGTGGAGGGGGCGGGGAACAACGGTGATTGAGTTTCTGTGGAGTTGCCTCAGCTTTTGGACAAATGCCTTTCTCCTTTCAGATTTGGTTTATGTCAGTCCCGAATGTCAGCGGCTGCAAGTAAGAGCACATCTGACTGTCTGCAGTGGTTTAAATAATAAGGATTTTATTTTTCCTCATGGAACAGGAAGACTAGAGGTAAGTGGCTGCTGGCACTCGTTCAGAAGCTCAGTGGCGTTAGTGCCAAACTTCTGCAATTTTCTTGGACTTCCGCAAACGGCGGCAATATGGCTGTTAGAGCCCCAGCTGTCATGTCTGAAGCAGAATGGAGATGGTGGGGCAACGGGAGACATTTTGAGCCCTGCTCTGTCCCATTTTACCAAGAAAACGCAGTTTAACAGGCTCTGGTCTGGAAGCCGAGTCCGCCTTTGGTCTCCTGGCCAGAACGCGGTGACACTCCTCCCCCCGTGCCCTGCTACCAGAGAGGCTGGGGAGTGAGGAGCAGATGGTGAAGACTGGCTTAGACCAATCACGGCCATCACTCAGGCCTGTCCTACAGCTGCTCCGAACCAAAGTGGGATTCTTCTAGCAAGAAACAAGGAAGGAATGGACACCGACTAGCAGCAAATAGTGTATGTCATGGTCTGCAAAGACGTCTGGGGTATAGGGAGAGGTTTATAAAAACAAGGCAAGTGAGGCTTAAAAAATTGTATCTACTGCCCAGGAGGTGGGAGGGTCCACATCTGGAATACTTCTTGATGCAAATAAAGCCAAGTTCAAGGTGAAAACTAGAGCACAGCTGGAGTCTGAGCTGATGCCGATGGCCAGAGCATCGTATTCTTGCTGTTAGCCTTTGTCCTCCTGGTAATTAGTCTCTGTTGCTTTCTCAGGGTGTTACTGAGTCTCCCTAGGACTGGCCGGGAACGTGGCACATGGTCCGTCCAGTCAGCTAGACTGCTGATGAGAAGGGCTTGACCTTCACAGTTCTTGACCTCCATAGTTGAGCTCTTTAGGCCCAAGTGTAGCATTTCACGGGCATCACCATGGCCTTCCCCGTGGGCCTCCCTTCACTGTCTCTGCCTCCCTATGTCACCGGGAAAGCTCTGTTCACTCCCCCTCCTCACCAGATCTGAGCCTGGAGAGCAGCGTGGCCCAATAGAAGTACCGGGTGAGCCGCATGCCTAACTTTAAACCGTCCAGAAGCTGTACTTTAAAAAGTAAAAAGAAACCCGTGGAAATAAATTACAAACTATATTTTAGTTGTTGACATATAATAAAAATATAATTTCAATACCTAATCATAGAAAAGTTATTAGTGAGCTATTTCTCACTCTTTTTCATACCAAGTCTTCGAAATCTGGTTTGTAGTTTACACTTGACACGTCTCCAAGCAGGCTAGCCAAGCTTCAAGTGATCAGCGGCCACACGTGGCTCGTAGCTACCATATTAGAGAGTGCAGTTGCAGAGGACACACTTATCTCTAGTGCCGGCACCGCAGTAGGCCCTTAGGAAGTGCTGAAAGAACACATATTGTCACACTGTTGGGAATGGGTCTCCCTCAAACAGCGGTATCGAAGAGGTAGACCAGGAAGCCCTTGGAGCCTTGTGGATGGCAGTCAAGACCACGGACAAGCCCTACATAGCACTAAGTATGGCGTTATAATCAGGGGACCCAGATCAAACCAGTCAGCCTCTTTATGCCCGTGTTTCCTCATCTGTAGAGAGATACCAACATCTACCTTGCAGGATGTCAAGAAGGTTAGATGGGAAGACGTACACAAAATGCATATGTGGTACCCGGTGCATAGTAAAGACCGTAGGTATAGTTATTTTAAACTAGATGTTCTGTGGGTCACGTGGACAGCTTGGGTTTTAGTAGCAGCAGTGTGGCTTGGCTGGACCAGAGGATGGGTTCTCCCTGCTTTGGGAATTACCCTGGGGAAATCTTAAAGCAATTCATGGTGTTTTTCTTTTTGACTGTAGCTGCAAAAAGTCACATGCCATCCATGGGGCTTGGTAAGAATGCGCAAATGCCAAAGGGGGGTGGCCTTGCCCTGGGAGCTGCCAACTGTTCATTGTCTGTCCACAGCCTGAGGGTTCAGCTTCCCCTGGGAACTTGGTAGCAGCCAGGTCCTTTCAGAGCGAGGTGAGGACCCGGGTCCCTTTGCCTGCTATCTTCCGCCACCAGTGGGCCAACCTCACATGCCTGACCCCTCCTTCCTACCCTCCTCTGAATGCCCAATGACGTGTTTTGTCAAAATTGGCTGTCTTTAAATATGGTTGTTTTAAGCAATGGAAACAAATGTTTCATTATCATACCCAGTTTTGAAAACAACAACAACAAAAAAATGGGCACAGCAAGCCACATGCATAGTGACATTAAAAAAAGGAAAGGCTAACTTTATTAAAAAGCTTCTTTGTGGCATCAGGCAGGAAGTGAAATGGCTTTGAATGGCAAACATTTCTCAATCATTTAATGCACCAGTAATCTTGGCATTCTTTTCTGTCCCCTTGAAGAAAAAAAAAGAAAACAGTACCCAGATAGAACCCAGACAAGAGAGAGGGNTGGACGCATGCTTAGAGGAAGGTGCACTCTCTGTTGTATGTTTGAGCCCAGGCTACCCAATGAACTGCTGACATGTCATTGGTTCTTCCGACCAACTGGTTCTCTCAAATCTGTCCCTGTTGGAAATGCCATAAACGTCAAATTTTGGATTTTACCTTGGACGTCCATGTTCAGAGGATGGTAAAACCCCAGCCCCCACATATAACATTTACTCCTCTGGCCAAAGTCCGTTGTCCTCCCTTCTACTGTAAGTTAGTTTCTCTGCACAGAAAATAAAAACACAGTGAAGCCCAAGTAGCCAAATCTTTTCTTGAAGAAAAAAAAATTGTACTTACTTGGCGAGTACCAAATGAACAGAAATGAAAGGGGGAAACCAGATTTATACCACTGATACACTCTTGCTTAGTCGCACTTTTTAAGACTTATTTATAGATGTCAAACAGGATATGGCACATGGGAGGTGTTCAGTGAATACTCCTCAATTGATTACAACACAGAAACACATTTGAAAATCTTTAAGGAAATAGGTGCACTTAAAAAAAGAATAGCAGTTAATTTTAATCAGTAACAAAAATGGTGGCCAGATGGAGTAGGCACCAAAAATCTGCCTATTATAAAATAGCTCTCAAGTGTTAGGATTTTAGGATTGCCTCTAAAAATTCTTAGGATGGTTTCTAACATCTTTTTTTTAATTTAATTTTTTAAAATGTTTATTTATTTATTTTTGAGAGAGAGAGAGAACACAAGGAAGGGAGAAACAGAGAGAGGGAGACACAGAATCCGAAGCAGGCTCCAGGCTCTGAGCTGTCAGCACAGAGCCTGATGTGGGGCTCAAACCCATGAATGGTGAGATCATGACCCGGGCTGGAGTCAGACGCTTAACTGACTGAGCCACCTGGGTACCCCTCTCACATTTTCTTTTAATCTTCGCCCTGTTCTGTCCGACCAGGTGGCAGGCATTCAGAAAAGGTACTAAGGAAGTAAAAGTACGTCTCAAGATGTGGTTGGAACTCGACAGTTTCTGGACTTCCCACACCATTTCTTTCTCATCCTATCTCCACATGTATCCTTCCAGCAAAATCAGGGTGGAGGGGTTGGTTGCCATGTCACCCGCTCCTACCCCTAGTATGGGGCTGGTCCTGGGTAATATCGTTGTTTGCTTAGTGTCTGTGTTTCTCAAAGACTCAGGACTAGAATTATTTTCTTTGACGTCCTGGTCACTCCCATGGTGTCTGGAAGGTAATAGTTAACAAACCCTGGTTGAATGCGTGAAGAGCAGATTTATTATTCTTTGGTGCTCAAAGCTATTAACTCAGTTTGTTGGTGGTGTTCTTTGTGCTATATTTCTCATCTTGCTTCTTGTTCTTCCCCTTTCTCCCTGAAAATAAATAATGAAGCTGGGCTTCTCACCTTGCAAAAGGTTAGTCCTATATCTAAAGCCATTTGGTGAGCTCTTCGGAGAGGCTTGAAATGTCCCCTGGATCCCCGGGGAAGCTTCTAGGTGAGGGGCTGGCCAATGTGGCTGCAAACCAAAAGAGCTTACCCTTGAAGTTAAATGAAAAGGTCATTGTGTCCCTTCTCTTTTGATTTCAATCCCCGTCATTGTCATCAGTCTGGCAGGGGACCCTGCAGGTTGGGAAAGCCTGATTTCTCCGCCTCCCCCAACTCCCTGTTGCCAGATATAGTTTGTGATTTTCTCTCTTTGTTGTTGTTGTTGTTGTTTTTCTGCTTAAATGAACTTGAAACAACCTTCTTGAATAAGGCAAGGGGGGGCCGCAGAGTCCCAGCAGTGAGCAGGGGTCTGCGGTGCTAGGCTGAGTTTAGCAAAGCGCTTTTGTGAGGCCCTGACAGCAAGTGGGCTTTCCCAAGTGGTGCTATTGTATACACGTCCTGAACAACGACTGCTTGTGGAGTCTGGTAGAACTTGTTTGGCTTGCATTTCTCCAAAAGTGCTCACGGGTTGATGGCCTGGTTCTTCCTTGTTTCAATCTGTCTGATTATTCTAATCATCAGACTCACGATTCCCTGTTTGGTAAGGCTCCAGCCGTTAGAGGGAAGTCTGCGTCATCTGGGCACCTGGTTTCAGGAACAAAGTACTCAGCCCCCAGCCGGGGAAGCCATTTCAAAATAACCTTTGTTCAGGGATCTGAAAGAGCCCAGTAACTCAGCAGTGAGGACCATCCTACTAGCTGGGCCTGTGAGGGCAGGGGGCAGGGATTTGAGCTGAGCAGGGCTTTGGCTGTTGCCATGGAGACTATCAATCGGTTGATGAAACCTGCTGGGAGGGGGTGGGGGTGAGAAACAAGACAATCATCTGCCTTTCAGCAATTTGTTAGCACCTGATGTAGCTATGGGACTCAAGCCTTTGTTGGGGAGCGTTATTTGGGGCACCTGATACTGGAAATTGAGAGAAGTTAAGAAGTCTCTTAACTTCCCTTAAGAAATGCATCTGATTTGTACATCCGGAGCCTCATGATCTTTTTGGGGCCTTCAGAGCCTGACAGAAATTTTGTGCATGCTTGTGTGTGTGTGTGTGTGTGTATGCATGTGGGGTGGGGGTGCTCTTTGCCATAGGTCCCCTTTTGGGGCCTATGCACCACTTGGTGGCTGTAGAATTCCCTGGCTACAAAGAGGAATCCTATTCTCAGAGTTTTCTGTTTGGAAGCCTCGTAGTTGGTCAGTCCAGTGTGGGTGCTCGACTAAGTGGTGGTAACATCAGCTCTCCTGTATCGAGACTTACTGGGTGCCAAGGCATTGCCCACACCGTCTCGTTAGCTCTTACGAAAACTTTGCAAGGAGGTGTTGTTAACTGTACTTTGCAGAGGAGGAAGCAAAGGTCCAAAGGATTGAAATAATCTCTTTGAGGCCGCAGAGCTAATAACTGCCAGCACAGAGGCTTCACACCGGCTGATGGTGAGCTTCGTGTTCTTCCACTGCAGGGTAGTCTCGGGGATCTGATGAAGGAGCGCCCTCTGTGGCATTGCTAACAGTCAGTCACTTGGGGGGACTGTTTCGTCAGCAAATCCACCGGCCCCTAGGGATGCTCTTGTTTCAGTTCTCTGTAGCTTTCATCAGTTTGATGCACCCCCTTCCTTGAGAGGGGCCAGCCAGGACTGTCACCTGCTAACACTTGGTGGAGGTAAGGCGGGGGGGGGGGCTCAGCCATTGGCTACCCAGGGCCCTGTGAAGGGGCAAATCTGTCAGTCTAAGTAACTGAACATGGATTTCCAACTTTGCAAAATGGCTCTCAACAGAACCACCATGAAAAGAACTGCACTTTGGTTGTTCTTCTGGACATTCAACAGATTTGAAAGTCTAGAAACCCAGGTGCTGCTAGTGACTGAGTGTGAGGGTTCTCTGATGACTTGGGGTATGGACAGCTCCCCTGGGGAAGTGCCCTAGACCACCATGATGCTGGCACTTCCTTGTGAGGCTTGGGCTTCTTGACATGGGCTCCTTTTCTCATAGGGAAGACTCCAGACTCTACAGACAGGCTGGGGCTAGACAGGCTGGGGTAACCCTTTCCCTGGCTATGGTGTCTGTCCATGCCTCTTTCCAAGGATTTAGATGTGGCTGTGTTCCCTAAAGAAGGACTGCATTAGAGGAACAAGAAAGGAAAAGTCCAAGGCTTCCTGGTTCATCATCTTATTACAATATCTAACGACACCTGTGGCTTATGGGAACTCTTCTAGAGCTCTGAGCAACAACTCTGGGAGAGGGGGTGTGGTAGCGGTGGTGGCACCAGACAGACCTGGCTCTACCGGGACTATGAGGGGAAGTCATTTCCTTCTCAATCTCACACTCCACACCTGCAAGAGTGAGAATCATAATGTCCTTGTTGAAAGGATACAAAATAATGCAAGTTAAGCACCTGGCAACAAGTAGGTACTCCACAAAATATTGTTGTTGTTGTTATACAACAATCTATCAATCAAACCCCAATTTTTCAAGGCCTTTCTAAGCTCATGGGAGTTAAAAGGGCTTAGCAACATTGTTCCCAGAAAGGATCCCACGTTTTTCTCCCTCCTGAGGTTCTTGGCTGGTCTGGGCACGGGATCTATTGAATGACCAGCTTGTCATTACATTCGGATACAGACTGTGACTTATCTGACTCTTGGATGGAAGCTCACAGTTGGTGGTGGAGCTGAGTGCGAACACGCATCCTCGACCTCACTCCAGGGAAATAGGAGGTGGTAGGCAGCAAGCTCTTGAAACTCGATTTCTCTTGATTTTGCACAGAGCGGGGAGCCAGCAGGTCTCCGCTGTCCCTAACTGGGCAAGGGGACCGGGACACGCCTCCTGGCCTCCGGTGCAGTGTGTTTGATAGGAGCTTACCAACGTGCCAGCTTTCCAGCCACGGCAGGCTGCGTGGTTTACAAGCACCCCTAGAGATATGGGCGGAAGTTCCTGATAAAGAGGCAGCCATGGAGGAAGTGCTCAGAGCGTGCTGCTGGGCTAGCAGGAAGTGGGAGCTGTTTCTAGCACAGACAAGGTATGAGAAATGAAAGTCAAGGAGGAAGTAGAAGTAGGATCCGTAGGTGCCTCGAGGACAAGGAAGTGGCTTTGTTGGCAAAGGTGGAAGCAGAAAACAATATCTAGGCTGAGGGTTGGGGTGGGTGTGGAAGCCATTTTCTCCTCTTACAATGTCTGCATGAGGGGTGGTATTGGAACCCCAGGGTCAGACATTTGGTATATGGAGATCCTCAGTCGGCCCTCGTGGAAGCCACTGGAGGAGAAATTTAACTTCTGAAGGCAACGAAACACTGAGTTCAAAGAGGTTTCGTTGACTGACTTGTGCTCATGTTTTAGTTCCAAGGCAATGTGCACTCTTGCGGGGTGTGCTGCTTCCTCTAGGGAGGCAGCTCTGGTTTTCCTTGGCGATGAGGGGGTTCATGAGGTCTACCATCCACAGAGCACCAACCATGGGCTGGAGTTTACGGCTATCAAAGAATTTTATCCTCACAAAAACATGATGCAGTGGGCAAATGCTATTACCCACATTTTACAGAGATGAGGCAGCTGAGGGTCCCTATACGTAGGTATCTTGTCCAAAAGTAGAGTTCAGCTTGCAAGGGGATTCCTACCAGATCTCTCAGATGCCAGAACTGAGATTCTTTCTGCCAAGCTGCTTGTTCACATACAGATCTTGCCTGACACATTTTCTCCCATGTATAAGAACAGGGAGCATAATCAGAGGCCATATTTTGGGTCAAGGGCCCTTTGAAAATCAGATGAAAGATAATATGTAAAAGTAAACATACTCTACAACTTTAGGGGTTAAGGACTCTTTGAAGTGATCCATCCGCCTCTAAATGTCCATGGACCCAATTCAGGAACTCCTGAGGTAAGGAGAAGGAAGCCGGGAGAAGTTAGAAAAGAAAGAAACTTCAACAGAATCAGATTTAAAAATTGAATTGTCAGTACAGCAGACACATTCTGAATTTGTTGCCTTGAGCATCACAATCTTAAATAAACATAGTCGTATTACCTCACATGAAAAATGTCCTTGTGTGTAATGTATGTGTGAAAATGGACAGTCCGTTTGAACATTGTACAGGTAGATCTTTTTCCCTACCATGGGGACAAAACAAAAAATAACTTAAAACAGTATATTGGGATGCGTGAACTATATAGCATCCATTTCCTTTTCCCTTCCTACGTAAATATTTTATGTTTAGGGTGACCATCTATTCCTACAAGTCATGTAGGGATGACTTCCATGAAATTATCCAGAATTGTTTTACAGTATTGTTGAAGTAATTTTTTAATGTTTATTTATTTTTGAGACAGAGAGGGTGCATGTGTGTGTGTGTGTGCATGCGCGCGCACACACACACAGATGCCTGAGTTGGGGGGAAGGGGCAGAGAGAGAGGGAGACACAGAATCCAAAGCAGGCTCCAGGCTCCGAGCTGTCAGCACAGAGCCCAATGCGGGGCTCGAACCCATGAACCCTGAGATCATGACTTGAACCCAAGTCAGATGCTTAACCAATGGAGCCACACAGGTGCCCCTGATGTTCTTGAAGTAATCTTAAGAGGGCTTCCATCTCATTGGAATATGGTTATCTGTATATGTTGTATTAAACTTACTGTTTATTTTATGACACTTTTAAACAATACTTGAAAATGCCCATGCCAGAGAATCATGAGCTACCAAAGTTGGAAGGGAGCTCAGAGATCATCTGGCCCAAATCCTCCTCCTTTGCAGAAGGGGAAACTGAGGCAGAGAGGTTAAACTGACAGTCTCCAGGCTACTGGTTGAGTTGGTAGCAGAGGGACTAGGGCCTAGTGTCCTGACTTGTTTTAGTGCTCAGTTCCTTACAACATGTCTGTCCTCCAGGCATTCAGTACCTACCTGTTAAATGTGTGGCCAGATGGAATTTTCTTCTGGCCTTACTCCCTCCTTCCTTCTGCTCCAATGTCCTGGCAGGAAGGGCGTCTTTGGTCACAGAGGGAAGACTCAGAGGCTTTGCTAGCCAAGAGTCCCACACTCCTGATGAGGGCCATGGCCATGGTCAGAGAAAGGTGTGCTGGTGCAGGATGCATAGAGAAGACCTACCTCTGCCCTGCGGATGGGGCCAGAGACAATGGGCATCACCTTCCTAAGGACTGTGGGTGGTAGCTCTGGGATGGGGTGATGTCCTAAGGGGCCAGAAAGTTCTGGCATGTGGGGCAAGGGCAGGAGGGCATGGACGCTAGAGGAGAGGACTCTCAGTGCTCCCTGAAGTAGACCCTGTGTGGATTGACAGGTGACTTGACAGGAAAAGTGAAACATTGTGGCTTGGTGTCTTTTGCCTCTTGTGTGTTTGGGACCCTCTAGGGTGGAGGCCGAGCCTGGCTGTCAGCAAGTGTGAGGCACCTGTGTGAGCACATCTTGGAGCTGCCATGGGAACTCATACGGGGTTGGAGTTGGGGGTCTCCACTTCCAAGTTTTCAAATCTCAGAGGTTGATGTGTTTAAGGGGCCAATTAAGCCACTTAACCTTTGGGGCTTTGTATTTTCAGACATCTCCCCCTTTCTGTTGGATTAAAGCCCAGCTTGAAATGCAGTGCAGGCCATCACTGACTGGGCAGCTTGAATAAGGGAATCCCTTACCTTCTTCCACCCTCGGTTTCCTTGCTGGCCAAAGGGAGCTTCTTCCGGACAAGTAATTGGAACGAACCCATTTTAAGGTTTAAACTATAATTCAAATGAGAGGAGAAGAACGTGGCTCCAGTCATCTGGTCAAAGGAGAGAGTTTGTGTTTGCAAAGGAGAGTGACAGTCCTGGAGGGGAACACTCGGGGGTCAGACCCTGAGGTCCAGCCACTGCAGGGAGGGCCCCCAGCCCAGGACCGCCCACCCCCAGCGCCACCTTCCCTGCTACGGAAACAGGCTCACCTGACATCAGCACACATTCAAATTGTAAACAATTTTCCGCGCTCATGCTCTGAGGCTACTGAACAAACTTCTGATTATAATTTGGCTTCCGTGTAATTTGCCTCTGTGGAGCAAATGTTTGGCCGTAGGAAGTGAGTGCTGTGCCCTCGGTGGTCACATTTTGTTTTGATATGCTGACACACTCTGGTGTCTGCACTTTGTTCTCTGTGGGTTGGTGAGCGGGAGTCAGTACGGCCCACATGCGCCGCCTCTGACCCCAGTGCCATGTCCTTCCCCTTGCCTGTGTCATTCTCTTTCTTCCCAGCCACTGCCGCTGTCCCTCTTCGCTGACCGCCAAGGGTTCTGAGCCTATTTTAATTCCAAGGGAGGGCTCTGGGCTGCCACTCAGCCCCCATCGCTCCATCCTATTGCAGGTTAGAAGTAGGATCTGTGCCCGCAAGGCCTGGCGACACTCAAAAATGCTAACGGAAGAACGCTTGGACTTATGTTCAGATGATAGAAGGCAGGACTCTGTCATTTAGAGAAGTGTTAGGACTGAAGTTAGTGGAAAGAGTTTTAGACATGGGGACTGGGGCTCTAGACTGGTTCTTCCTCTGGTTCTCTGCACGGTTGTGGGAATGTCAATGGGGTCCTTATTGGTAAAACAAAGTAGTTGGAGTTGGGACCTTGGTATCATGGATGGAAAGGGATAACGTCACAAAGATTTCGGTGAAAACTTAATACCAATCTATAAATTCCATGCAATTCATGAAACTTGAATAGAGAATTCTAAAGTTGATGCACAAGACTAAAGAACCGAGCTAATTTTATTTTATTTTATTTTATTTTATTTTTACAAACAGTTTATTGTCAAGTTGGTTTCCATATAACACCCAGTGCTCATCCCCACAAGTGCCCTCCTCCATGTCCATCTCCTCCCTCCTCCACCACACCCATCAGTCCTCAGTTTGTTCTCAGCACTCAAGAGTCTCTCATGGTTTGCCTCTCTCCCTCTGCCCACCATCTCCCCCCTTTTTCTCCCCCACGGTCCTCTGTTAAGTTCCTCCTAATCCTCCTATACGTGCAAACATATGGTATTTGTCCTTCTCTGCCTGACTTATTTTGCTCAGCATAACACCCTCAAGGTCCATCCATGTTGCTACACAGGCCAGATTTCATTCTTTCTCATTGCCATGTAGTATTCCATCATATAGATAAACCACATCTTCTTGCTCCATTCGTCCGTTGATGGACACTTAGGCTCTTTCCGTGTTTCGGCTATTGTTGAGAGTGAGAACTGAGCTAATTTTAAAAGAAAAGGATATGAGTTGGGACTTCTTTTCTAAATAATAAGATTTATTAGAAATAAAAAGCTGTTGTAATTAAGACAGTACATTGAGGTTAGAATAGGAAGCCAATCTACTGGGCAGATCAGAAAACTCAGAAACTGAACCATATGGGAAGTTGATCTAGGACAGAGGTATAGTTACACATTACTGGGGAATGTCCGATTGGGACATTTGGTCATCTGTATGGGAAAAAATGTTCCATTAGATCTTTACCTCACAACATAAAAAGAGGCCAATTCCAGGAAGTTAAAGATTTACATGGGAAATGTAAATATGTGGAAATCGAGGAGAATACCTTCTAATATTGCAGTGGGAAAGCATTTTAAATAAATACAAGAAGCAAAAGTCATGAAGGAAAGATTTGTCAATTTTATATTAAAAATAAAATTTTGTACAATAAAGATAATCATCAATGGGGGAAGATATTTCCAACAAGGATAATTGATAAAAGATAAGTATTAGGAATATATAAATATGACAACAGTATGACAGCTCCTCAAAGAATTAAACTTAGAACAGTCACATTCTATGTCCAGTAATTCCCTTGCTGGGTATATATCCAGAATAATTAATAGCAAGGCCCTGAATATATATTTGCACACAAATGTTCATAGCAGCATAATAATCCAAAAGGTAGAAACACCCTGAGTGTCAATGAATGAATGAATGGATCAACAAAATGTGGTCTATACACACAAAGGAATATTATTTTTTTAAATTTTTTTAAAAATTTATTTCTAGGAGAGAGAGAGAGAGAGACAGTGTGAGCAGGGGAGGGTCAGAGAGAGAGAGAGGGAGATACAGACTCTGAAATAGGCTCCAGGCTCTGAGCTGGCAGTCAGCACAGAGCCCGACGCGGGGCTCGAACCCACGAACCGCGAGATCATGACCTAAGCGAAAGTCGGATGCTTAACCGACTAAGCCACCCAGGCGCCCACAAAGGAATATTATTTAGACTTAAAAAATAAGGAGATTCTGGCACCAGCCACAACATAGATGAACCTTGAAGACATCAGGCTAAGTGAAGTATGCCAGTCACAATGGACAAATACTGGCTATTTGCACTTATGGGAGGTACCTAGAGTTGGTCAAACTGCTAGAGACAGTAAGTAGGATGGCGGTTACCAGGGGCTGGAGGGAAGAAGGACGATGGGGAGTTTTTGTTGAATGGATATAGAGTTTTGGTTTGGGAAGATGAAGAGGTTCTGGAGACGAATGTTGGTGATGGTGGCGTCACGATGTACTTAATGGCACTGAACTGTACACTTCAAGATGGTTGAACTGGTACATTTTATGTTATGTACACTTCACTACAATAAAAAAAAATAAATCAAGTGTGGGTACATGTCACAACAAGGACAGACCTTGAAAAGATGCTACGTGAAAGGAGCCAATTACAAAAGACCATATGTTGTAGGATTCCATTTGTATGAAATGTCCAGAATCGGCAAATCCAGAAGGACAGAAAAAAAGATTCGTGGTTGCCTGGGGAAATGAGGAGACTGGGGGCGGGGGCTAAAGCATACAGAGTATTTTGGGGGGCTAATTAAAATTGTCTGGAGTTCTAGAAATTGCTTCTAGGATTGATTAGAGTGCTGGACACCCAACTCCATGAGTACACTAGAAGCCACAGGATCATGCACTTGAAATGAGTGAACTGTATGGTATATGAATTATCTTTTAATTAAGATGTCACCAAAAAAGTNGCCCCACCTCAGGCTCTGTGCTGACAGCTCAGAGCCTGGAGCCTGCTTCAGATCCTGTGTCTCCCTCTCTCTGTCTGCCCCTTCCCTGCTCACCTTCTGTCTCTCTCTGTTTCTCAAAAAATAAATAAACATTAAAAAATTAAAAAAAATAAAGTAAGGAAAGGCAACAACAACGAGCAAAGTGGACCAAAAAAGTGTGATTAGATGATCCTCAAGAGATTTGAAAGGACAGCAAATATATGAGGCCAAGTTCAGCCCCAGAGACATGCCCATGAGAGCGATAATGAGATTGTGTCTCATGCTCTCAGATGGGCAAAAATTCAAGTCTGAAAGACTGGGCATTAACAATGGCCAGTTTTGGGGAAGATGTGAAGTGGTGAGGACCATCACGTACCATGGTGTGGAAAGGCAGATTGGTGCCTGGAGAACAGTTTGGCAGTAAATGTACAGAGCTACACACTTTGACTCAGCAATTCTGCTTCGAGGGACGTGCTTGAGGGAGTTTCTTGCGCCTGTGTCTGAGGATTTCTGTGCAAAAACATCCGTGCAGCCTTGTTTGCAACAGCGAGCACTTGGAAACACCTGAATGTGTATCCCCAGCCAAGAGATAAACAAATGGCCATAATTTCAAACAGTAGAATACTATACGCAGGGAAAATGCACTATACGTGGTCTGTATTCATGTGGGTGAGGTTTTCAAACAAAGCACGAAGTGAAAAAAATTAGTTACTGAAAGATAAGTAGCACATTCCATTTATACAATGTTTATAAAGAGGCAATGCAATATTCATATTATTTCTAAAAAGGGCTTTAAGATACTCGTGTTGTTCTTTTCTTTTTCATTTTTAAAAATTTTAATCACAAATTTTAAATTCCAGTGCAATTAACGTACAGTGTTGTATCAGTTTCAGGTGTGCAATGTAGTGATTCAACACTTCTGTACTTTGCTTAGTTCTCGTCCCTGTTAAGCGTTCTCTCAGTCCCCTTCACCTATGTCACCCATTCCTCACCCCCACCCCCTCTGGTTACCACCAGTGTGCTCTCTGCAGTTAGGAGTCTCTTTCTTGGTTTGTCCCTTTCTTTTTTCCCTTTGCTCATTTTTTTCTTAAATTCCACATATGAGTGAAATCATACGGTATTCGTCTTTTTCTGACTAACTTATTTCACTTAGTGTACCACTTAGAGCCATCCATGTTGCTGTAAATGGCAAGATTTCCTTTTTTACAGCTGAGTAATATTCCATTTTATGTATATATATCACTTCTTCTTTATCCATTCATCTATAGATGAATACTATGGGTAGCTTCCGTATCTCTATTGTTTTTTAAAAATATCTTTCTCCCTTGGGGAGCCTGGGTGGTTCAAATGGTTGAGCATCTGGCTTCGACTCAGGTTGTGATCTCACCTGAGATCACATGGGTTCGAGCCCCTCATTGAGCTCCCTGCTTTCAATGAAGAGCCTGCTTCAGATCCCCTGCCACCCCCCACCTCCCGCCCGCATCCCCTGCTCATGCGTGCTCTCTAGCTCTCAAAATAAATAAACATTAAAAAAAAATCTTTTTCCCTTCTAAAATGAAAGCCCTGAAGGGAATTTGTCAAAATGTTAAGAGTTATTAAATCTCAAATGTCTTTCTATGGGTGTTGTAGTATTTGTATAATTGTCTGTGTATTTGAAATATTTCATAATTCAAAAACTATTTTAAAGACACTGCTACATAATTGAAGTCATGTCCCTCATTTTGGAAAGTAGAGGCTTCCCCACATTTCACTTAACAGTAACCCGACAAGCAAGTCTCCTAGACCAGAGGGGAAGTAGCCATTTCTAGTGTCTAGACTCCCCCTGTATAATGTGTTAAACAGCAAACACTTCCCAGTCATGTCCAGTGTGGGCAGGGTGAGGGCGTGCCCCGGGTCCTACTGAGCTTTATTTTGTGCCTCCCGTAGTACCTAGCATATAGGTGATGGCTAAGTGGGTGAACTGTTAATATGACACAGATAGGAAGTGCTGACTTGAACCTGAAGAACTGATTGGGGTTTTACAGAGATGAAGGTGTCGAAACCTCAGTGGCTCTGCCTGCTCGATAACAAAGTTATGTCTAAAGATATTCACCTTCTGCCTACTGTTCTAGATGCAAATGCAAACAAACCTGTGTGCCATGGGGCCACCTTAGTAGGCCAACTGGTCTTGTGGAAGACACTGCTATTTTTAATTTTTAAAAATAACATATTGAAGGTGTACAACATGACAATTTGATGCACAGGAAAAGGATGGCTAGGGTCAGGCTAACTAATATCACCCTCATAGTTGCCGTATTTCTCTTGTGATGAGAGAAATCTGAAGTCTACTTTCTTAGTGAATTTCCGGTACTCAATACAGTATTATTAACTAGAGTCATCATGCTGTACTTTAGATCTCCAGATTTCCTCATCCTACATAACTGCAACTTTGTCCCCTTTGACCAACACCTCCCCTTTCTGCCACATCCCCACCCCTGGTAGCCACTGTCCTACTCTCTGCTTCTCTGTAATTGGTTTTTATAGATTCCACACAGAAACAAGATAATGCAGTTTTTTTCCTTTCTGTGTTTGGCTTATTTCACTTACTATAATGTCCTCCATGTCTCTCCATGTTTTTTGCTAATGGCATGATTTCCTTCTTTTTTTAAGGCTATATAATATTCTATTGTCTGTCTATCTATCTGTCTGCCTGTCTGTCCGTCTATATCTATATACCATGATTTCTTTATCCATTCATTCTTGGAAGATACTTCTTAACCATGTGGGCAACCACAACCTCTCTCAACAGTGTGACTATTGATAATTAAATGAAGTAAGGCTCATCACGAGTCTGTCTGTATCCCTTTCTTAAAAATGAAAAAAAAAACTTTATTACTTTCAGGCAAATTGGTAAAGTAGGCTGGAGTGAGTGCTCCAGCTAGGCTGAGCGGGGATGTTGGGCTTTTGTCTGGGAGAGTACGTGTGCACGCGTGTGGGTGCACATAAGGGAAGAGAAAGAGTAGTTTTCCTCTTTAAACTAAATTATTTGATTTTGCCCTCATCAGCATAGTGAGATGCTGGCCACCACCCTGGTGATGAACGCACGGTCATCTCATTTCTGGTCCAGCAGAATAGTCCAGGCACTGTCTTCACCGTGCCCTGAAGCACCAGGAAAGCCCGCAGTGCTTTTAATAAAAGCCTTTGCTCCCCATTTCTGTGCAGAGGAAGGAGTTTAACAATCATTACCTTAGCAGCTGAGATCCAGGCGGCAGATTTCCAAGTGTTGACGGTTTCAGAAATGTGTTTGCTTGGCCTCCAAGTAATGACTGAGAATATATTCAATTTAATGTTGAAAATCTGAAAATAGTGCCCAATTAGCTTAGTGTGGAAGAGTGTGATAATATTTTAATAATATGGGCTTTATGCAAAAATTTGCTTTCATCTGAGTAATTAGGGCTGGTGAAAGGTTTAATGTGTATTTATTGAGCACATAGTAATAACAGCACGTGAGCTGAATTGCAAGGCAACATGGATGCATTAGGGGCTTTCTTTTCCGCTCACTGAAAGTTGAGTCCTTTTTTCATTATGTCTGTCATGCTGAACAATAAGATTGGTTCTCAATTGAAATGAGAATGTCTAAGTGTTCAGCCCAAGCATATTAGAAAAATCACATTGATAGAACACTTACTTCCTCTTGAAATGCTTTTGGGAAAATAGTTTCTTAAATTGGCCTTGCGGAGTCTTTGACTGCAAAAGCGTTATTAAAGAATGCCACAAATCTTTGCTTTAGTTGAACCAGTGGAGAGAGATGGCAGAAGAGTAACATTTCATTTTGATTTTTAAAGTGCGTCGTGTAAAATGTTTCTTTCATGTCTGTTGACCTCGCCTTTAGAAAATAACCCAGCTCTAGGAGAGATAGTTCTGTGGGATTTTGAGTCTTGATTCCCCCCCAGGGGGATTTTTCTCTGTGGAGGTCACGTGGTAGACAGCAGGCAAGGGGCAGGTGGGGATGGATGGGATAAGGAGCAGGTACTGACCTCTGTCGCCGGCCGGATCCACGCACAAGGGGTCCCGGGGCCGCCTGACTTGGGTGGGCAGCAGGCCAGCCCACCCAGGGGCCCAAGGGCCAGGCTGCTTTAACAGTGGAATCAGTGTCAAATCTGCAGAGAAATCATAACGTGTGACCAGAATGAAAAACTGGGGTTAAAAATTCAGAGCTGTGTCTTCAGTTCATTCTTTGACCTTCTCAGTTGGCATTAATTTCTTTCTTAAGTACGTGATTTCTTTTTTTTTTTAATATTTTTTTATTTATTTCTAGGAGAGAGAGAGAGAGACAGCGTGAGCAGGGGAGGGTCAGAGAGAGAGGGAGACACAGACTCGGAAACAGGCTCCAGGCTCTGAGCTGGCAGTCAGCACAGAGCCTGACACGGGGCTCGAACCCACGAACCGCGAGATCATGACCTAAGCCAAAGTCGGACGCTTAACCGACTAAGCCACCCAGGCGCCCCTTAAGTATGTGATTTCAATGCAGCTTATCAGAGGATTTTTTAAAAGTCTCTGTGGTTCCTTTTATGTAGCTTTTTTTTTCCTTCCCCTCTTCTTCCCCCCTCACTAGATGCTGCCCAAGGCACGACTTTGAGAACATAGTCATCTGTCTAGGGTCCATCCCGGCTGATATCAGAGGCACATCCAGCAGAAACGGGCTGGAATGGAAGCCGAGTTACTATATCCTGTCTGACAGTGTGTCCTGTCCTTGGCCTTGACCTGGCTCCTCCCGGCTCTCCTTACTCAGCATTCACACGGGCAATGAGGTGCCTTGGGCAGGTCTGTACCGGCTCTGCCGTGTGCCTGTGCTGCTGGGAAGGCTGGGGGAGGGGGGGTCCGGAAGCCGGCTGGGTGGTTGGGCCCTTCTGCCCGGGTTCTGAGCTGCTTCTGGGGTCAACCCATGCCTTCTCCCTTGGCCCTCTTCTGCAGCGGCCTTTTTTATTTATTTAGAGCACTTTTAGGAGCTCTTCTTACAACTGCGTCCCCACAATGGTTTCTATGTTTCTTGCTGTGGGTCTGGTGTCCTTAGGTGGTCCCTTGCTCTACTCCAGCCTCCCAAAGGTGCACATTCTCTTCGGTTCATCCTTAACAGACTTCCCTTTATACTCCACATCCCCCTCCCTGCCCCTGGCCCCGGGTTTCGTCCACGACTCTGTGTCAGTTTTTACTTCTATGCAACACCTATCTCCCACCTGCTGATGCTCAGCCCCCCATTTCTATTTCCCACTGGCTTTTCCCATCAAGACACGTTCTCGGTCCTAAAAAATCCCAGGACCCCTCCTTCCCTTTATCAACAGCCCCTGGATCCTACCTGTATCTTCCAAGAGCCAATTCCCGAGGGTGCCCTTCCACTTCCTCTCACATCTGCCCCTTCTTTCTGTTTCTCTGCCTGTTCTTCGCCAGCACATCCTTAGTCCTTTGCAGAGACTTCAAAGTCAGCTGTCTTGCCTCCGTCTCAGCCCGCCTCTCCCCAGTCTATGCTGAATACTGCAGATGTCGTTCTCCCCCGAACAAGCACCCCTCTTCCCTGCTTGCCTTCTGAACATGTTAAGAACAGAGATGGTGAGTAAAGATGGATGCATCTTTATTCCTGATGGAGGGCACTGTGTGCCCAGTGGCCTTCTAGACAGACTTCAGTGTGTGCTGACCACACGGTGGGTAGGAAGCAGTGCAGTGCCTAAGGTCCTACAGTTAGTGGACGACAGAGACGCCACCGGGGTCCTGCTCTGATGGATGCCACAACTGGATGCCTTCCGCCAACGCTGCCCCGTCACCTTGATGAAAACTCCCTTTTTCTCTGAGCCCCACCAGCATTTTCTTTCACACTGCTTGTGTTCCCCATCTTATTCTACTCGTTTTGGTAGGAGGTACAATGTATTGCAAGTAACCATTGCTCACTTTTTTCCCCTTGAACTTTTTAAAATAGTTTATTTATTTTGAGAGAGGGAGTGTGCATGAGCTGGGGAGAGACAGAGAAAAAGGGAGAGAAAGCGAGAATCCCAAGCAGGTTCCACAATGTAAGTGTGGAGCCCTATGCGGGACTCGTCTTCATGAACCATGAGATGATGACCAGAGCCTAAGTCAAGAGTCAGACGTTCAACTGACTGAGCCACCCAGGAGCCCTTCCCCACCCCGGCCTCGAACTCCCTAACTAGAATCCTATGAGAAGGTAGTACAGTGGGTAGAGTATGGTTTTCATGAGGTCAGGGTAGAGTCTGTTCCCCGGTACTGACAGTAGATCACTGTTTGGTCACCAAGGGACTGCTGTGAAGACTGTCCATCAGTGGGAAGATCTAATCATTACCGATTGCTAAGGATGTCTGAGCTTCCTTCTAGCATTTAGTCTACACTTGCTCCTTTTGGGCAGGACCCAGAAAAAGAAAAAGACAGGAAGACACGGGCCCTGCCCACTAAGATACATGAAGGGAGACCAGAACATCCCGCTTGAATCCATGGTGAACAAGGCAGGACAGCCTTATAATTAAATGCTCATTTGAAGGACTAGAAGCGCTGCTGGATTCAGTGGGGGGAAGAGATTCAGGAGAGCGGGAGCAGCTTGGAAAGACTTCGTGGAGAAGGTGGGACCTCATTTCAGTTCGGAAAGACAAGCAGGATTTGGAGGAGGACAGAGGGCACTTTAGGCCAGGGAAACAAGTGTCTCCACACACTGCCTTCGTGTCTCAGGGACAGAGCATCTCTGTGCCGTTGTCTGTATCGGGCACTCTGACATCATGCCGGAGAACCCCCGCCACTGCCAGAAGTGACTCGCTATTTATTCAGACTTTAAAATACATTGGCCTATTACATCAGGTAGAAGGAATCTCATTTGGACAGTGACTAGATTTGCAGCGCTGGTTTTTTTTTTTTTTAATTCCGTGGCTATTTCAGTGAATCGAAATTAAAGAGGCTGAAATTAATACAACTTTTTAAATCAATGGAATCTAAACGTCTGGGAGCCACTGATCCAGGGACACAGGGACAAGGGGACAGCGAGGAAGGACCCCTGGTAGCAGCGTTTTGATTCTCTGATTTCTCTGTTCATGCACTCAGGGAATATTTATTCCTGGCCGCCGAGCCCATAGTTCTTATTTAGTCTGAGCCACTGCAGACTCTTGAGGAGATGAGGGGGGAGCAGGCCTGTGCTGTATGCATGCTGGCTTTCTGGAAGCCACCTACAGACTCATTTAAGTTGACCAAGTCGGCTCTCATAGGGGAGGGCTCCTCGGGGACAGAGGAAGAGTAGGGGCCCAAGAAATCAGGAACAAACGTATCTCAGGGGACGTTCAAACTGAAAGAATGTAAGAGAGCATGAACATCATAGGTTCTTCTAGCGATTGTGGGTCCAACAAGAAATGTTTACCGAGCACGAGCCAGATGCTATGTCAGATAAGTCCTAGGTTACTGAATAATGATGTTGATTTCAGCAACCCCAGTAGGGTTTTAAAGACCAAACAAGGGGCGCCTGGGGGGTTCAGTTGGTTAAGCGTCTGACTTCGGCTCGGGGTCATGATCTCACAGTGTGTGGGTCAAGCCCCGCGTCGGGCTCTGTGCTGACAGTTCAGAGCCTGGAGCCTGCTTCAGATTCTGTGTCTCCCTCTCTCTCTGTCTCTCCCCGGCTTGTGCTGTCTCTCTCAAAAATAAATAAACATGAAAAACAAAAAAAAAGACCAAATGAAATCACGAAGTGGTCAGAAGTCCCTCTGATTTCTGATCGCTTCAGGGAACCAGTAGTTGAGAAAAACACTAGGGTGATTTAGTGTGTCGATGTGTAGGTGTGCCTGCATGGAGTGCAGTGGAAAGATACCCCTGTGACTAGAGTGGGGTGGGAGGGACATGACGTTTCTGGGGTAGAAGGGACCCGTGCACGAGCCAGAAGTTCAGGGACTCACTGGTTTTTGGAAATGCCATTTGTAGGCTCGATGTGGTTTATGCCACTGATCCAAACATTATGCGCCTCGTTGCAAACTTGTACCTGGTCACGTCAGTGTGGTTAGCAGTTGTGGCTCAGGTGGTGAGGTGGGTGGGATTTAGTGCCCATTTAATGCCTGGAGGGCTGAACTGGAATCCTGACATCATTTCAGAGTCAGAACTCTAGCCCGCCAACTCAGGAAGGAGGCAGGTCTGGTCACAGACTGGCCCTGGAGTAGGGGCTGATGGGTCACAGGGCGTGGTGCCCGGATGCTGTGCTCCCTGGTTTGGGCTGGGCATCTGTGTGAACACAAGCATTGTAGACTTATGTCCTTCCTCTGCTCCACGGTGTAATTTAGTAATGATGTGAGCAAGGTAATAATCCTTGTTTCAGTATGAAATATGTCATAGACACGAAACTAACCTATGAAACCAGAGGAGCAGACAGGCAGATAAAGTCAGGGGACAGCGCTAGGGGGGTCACCCGCTTCCCACCTGGAGTAACAGACCCGTAGAAAGGAAAAAAAAAATTACTCTTGTCTCCTCTCCGCCCCCTCAGCTTGCCTGCACGCCGCATTTAGAATGCATTCATTCTCTCAGTTGGAAATTAGGATTTTCTAGTAATACACTAAAAATCAGTAAGTTAAAATGGCAACGGGGGTGGGGGTACCCTGGGAACTCAAAGAAATAATACAGAAACCAGGCAGAGAAATGCAAGGTATTTTCCTATGGTGTAACACAGCACTTAATTTTTATGCTGATTATATAGTTACCATTCAATGTTATTTAACACCTGGAAAATTGACTTTATTTTACTGTTAAAAGAGGGCAGATTGTAGCATGCGGGTGGGGACGAGAACGTTCACAGGTTTTAAAAATTTTTTTTTAATGTCTCTACTTATTTCTGAGAGAGAGAGAGACAGCGCGAGCAGGGGAGGGGCAGAGAGAGAGGGAGACACAGAATCGGAAGCAGCTCCAGGCTCTGAGCTGTCAGCACAGAGCCGGCTGCAGGGCTCAGGCCCGCAAACTGTGAGATCATGACCTGAGCCGAAGTCGGACGCTTAACCGACTGAGCCACCCAGGCGCCCTGTGCATTCACAGCTTTTAAGTGGAATTAGAACTGCGTGCTTACATCAACAAGGAAGGTAACACGAAAACAACAAAACAAAACAGAGAAGGCCCAGGAATGCAATGAGACCCGAAAAATAGTTCAGTAGGTAACAGAGGATAAATAGTGCTAGCAGGTAAGAGCCTAGAAGGTAAATACCGCATAGGCTGCGCCAGGTTTTCTTATCTAACCTCTTGAGAATGAATGCTCTAGCTGGTTTCCTGTTTTTCCACACCTGCAGCTGCGGAAGGAGATTGTTCCTGTAGGAAGATTCTGGGTGCGGTGTTTCTCTCCATGCCCTTCCCCAAGGCTCTGGCTTCTCGGATCATTTCACTTTACGGATTTACCCCACCACGGAAAGCAAGCCTTTGAAAACCGGCCTGGGATACGTGACTGCTTATTTTCCATTATTTATTGAATACGCTAAAATACATAGAGACCTTCATCATTTCTCAACAGTTCTTTCTGCAAAAACCCATGTGTGTATATACACATATACTCAATAAAGTTAATGGCGAAAGAAGGGCCTGAGAGCGTTTCTCGGCTGCACAGACCTGCAAGGCTGGCCCTCCACACCCCTCCTCCCTGCACGGGGCTGAGAACCCAGGGTGCAGGGGTGCAGGGGCGCGGTGCCGCAGGCGCCATGGGGGGAGGGGAGCCCGAGGGGAGCGGGCCCAGCTTCCTCGCAGGTGCGATCACCCAGGGCGGCGCGTGGGTGCAGCCTGGAGACAGGGGCCCCCACCGCACCCCCTCCTCCCACCCACGCTCCTCCACTCTTGGCTTCCCGCATCCTCACCCCTCCCGTTCCTGCCCTCCCTCCCTCGCACCCCCACCGCGCTCCCACCACGGGGCTAAGCATCATTGTCAGTCCTGAGTCNCCCCCCCCCCCCCGGTGCCCACCCAGGTGCCCGCTGCAGGCTGCCCTCTGCATTCTCCCGGGAGGGGCTCTCACCAAGCCGGGAAGGCACTTCCTGTGATGCAAGTGTTTAGGGGCCCCATTGCCCCTTGGCCCCAGCAGCCAACTTGTTCATTGCACGCAGCCCATCCCAAGATGGGCGGCAAAGGAGCCCCTGTGAGACCTGCAGCCTCGGCTGAGAGCCATCCGCGCGGGGTCTGTGACCTTCGTGGTGGAGGCTCCCTCAGAACCCCTTCCCGCCCCCCCCTCCTGCCCCAGCCTGCCTGGGACGGTGGCTTTGGGACATCACAGAATCTCAAAGATCTGCTGCTTTACCCACAAAAGCCAGCTTTCCCTGCACCCCCCGGCCTTTATCTTTGGCTGTGAGTGAGGGTGAGACCTGGGGGAGGGGGGAGGGTGGCGGGAGGAAGGCTGCGGCAGATGGGGCTTTGCCTTAAGAGGAGACCGCCTGCACTGAGAGCCTTTGAAGGGCGTTTTGGGGGAGCAGGGAGGCTGAGTTTCAGAGACCAGACAGCTTTCATTTCCTTGGTGGCCTTCATCAAGATACCTCCTGCTTTGACATTTCCTGCCCAGAAACCTTTGAACCACACATATGTATTTTTTGCTGATTCTGGGTTGTGCTCCCTGAAGGCATGGGTTTTGAGTCTTTTCTATTGCCCAGCTCCGTGTCAAGCTGCAGGAAGGTGGATGGATGGATGGATGGTGTCCCTGCCCTTACCGCGGGCCAGAGAGCCGGTGAAACGGGAGGCCTGTCTTGGCTCCTTGTGATCTGTGGGACGTCACCACTTCCACCCTGTGCCATCGTGCTGGTCAGGGGACTCAGGACAAGTATCCTGGGTGCCCTCCTTTGACAGGCACTACTGCCTACGTGCCTAGTCGGTTGCCCTCTGCCTTTTAGATCTGAGCTCGTCCGTGTGAGTAAGCGCCTCTCCGCCATGGCCAACGCCCAGAGAACTTCCACTGACCTGTCGGTGATGCCGGATTTAGTATCTGGGTCAAGATGGAAAAAAACTGTTTTTCTGTTCAAAGGTTTCTTTCGACTCATCCGTGAAGACATACTTTTTTGGTGTTCAGTGAAAACGTTCAACGGGCGCTGATGACCAGATCTGGGGGAAAGTCCCACAGAGCTGAGAATGTCCCCTGGTCTACTATTTGTCATGGATGAGTCTGCCCTGGTCTTGGATGGCATTGTCTCCAGGTCTGTCCTAATAATCTTCTCTGGGTGCTTCCTACCCAGAGGTGGCGCCGGGGCTGTGCCTCTTCCCCTCCACCTGATGTGTGAACATGGTTTTACTGAGGATGGAGCGGGGTGGGGGTGGGGGTGCTGGCCTGATGCTCTGCTTTCCCTAGTAATGGTTTCCAGCCTTCGAATGTGGTGGAGGGAAGGCATTAGGCAGCTAGGTCCAGAATCCAGCCACCGGCCTGTGTTTTCATACTTTCGCCTGATGAGGAATGGCTTCTACAGACGGGATGCCTGGGCTCTGCAGGGTGCCCCAGAGGAACTCCTGTAAGGCGGCGCTGGACTCCTGGGGGCCTTCACCCCCAGATGGCCCAAAGAGACGTAAGAGCCGTTGCCATCCCTGATCTCCATAAAGGAAGTACCTTCCTCCCCCCCATCAGCCCCGATTGCTTGGTGTGAAGATGCGTTATCATATTGGGTTTCTTGAGTGTGGGCCCTGTGAAGCACCATATTGAATGGAAGAAGGATCTAATGAGTAAATTTTACATCTCTGTAATGACTCTTATGCTTCCCAAAGTCCTCTTCCTTTGCTTTAAAACTGATTTTGTCTTCAGCACCCAGAGCTGTCCTGTTCGACTTCTGAAACATCTGTGTTCCAAAGTGTGGACTCGGGAGGGAGACCATCTGGGTTGGAGTCCAGGCTGGAATCTGGTTGCCAATTATTAGTTGTGTGACTGAAGTGTCTTTGTGCCTCAGTGTCCTCATTTGTCAGGACACTGTTTGTTGGGGGATAACAGCAGTATGAACTTCATAAGGTTAACTGAGTTAACATAGGGGAGGCCCCTGGATGGAGCATAATGGACTCGAGGGCTCTGAGCTGTTATTTTACTCTTGTGTTGTTTGGCTAAGCCATTGATCTAAATCCAGCTCTTGGTGTGTGACTTAGAATTTTCTCATTTAAAGAAAGAGGGAATGGGCAGGGGGGGAGAGAGAGAGAGAGAAAGAGAGAGAGAGAGACTGAGGAACTATAATTGACCTATTTCACGATTTGACTGAATGGAAACCATTTGCTAATGTGCTAATGTACATTCTGAGGTTCTCACCTACTTCGTAGCTTCATGTGGGAATAACTGGGTTAATTTCATGTGAGTTTCTAGGTCTTTAGACAGTTTGGAATGGTGAGGCTTGAGTGGAGTTCTGGAAGAACGCTGCACTGTTCACCCTGGCGAGGGCTCCGCTGAAGGGGAACCTATTCCAGGAGGTGTTGGCCTGGGCACAGTCAGTGCTGGCTCCAAGTGTATACAAAATGCAGTTTTAAAAGACTGTTGGTCAAAACAGCCCCCAGTCTTCTGACTGTGAAAAAATGAGAAAGTGTGATGGTTGTGTCAGTCTGATTACTCAGTACTGATCTCTGAAAGTAGCGCGCATGCACTGTCAGAGGGAAATCTCTGGAATACCCGGATGGAGCCGAGGGCCGGGCAGAGGTGTGCTGGCTATTTCTGAGCAGCGTGAAGCTGGGCGGCATGTCAGGCTGGGACACATGGGACAGAACGTGCACGAGAGCCTTGCGTGGCTGCAGCGGGGGTCGCTCGGAACGTGCAGCCATCGCTGCGGGCATTCTCAGGTGCAATGCCTGCCGATGTGTTCTGTGTTCTGAAATTCTTCCTGTCCGGGAAGCCCTTTGTGGCAATAATTCCCAATGGAGAGCTCTGGGAGTGGGTTTGGGGGCCTGCATTTATTGTTCTTATTTTTAATTTTTTTTTTTTAAGTTTTGAGAGAGAGAGAGAGAGAGAGAGAGAGAAAGTATGGTGCAAGCAGGGGAGGGGCAGAGGGTGGGACAGAGAATCCGAAGCGGGACCCATGCTGACAGCAGAGAGCCTGACATGGGGCTTAAACTCACCAGCTAACCATGAGATCATGGCCTGAGCTGAAGTCAGAGGCTTAACGGACTGAGCCACCCAGGCGCCCCCGGAAGCCAGATGATAATCCCTGGAGCGAGTACTGAGTCAGGGAGGTACTGGGAGGTACAGGGAGGTATGCCTGGTTTGTACCATGTACAGAATGGGCCATAATTCTGAGCAGCTGTGCCACAGACTCAGTCTCACTAAGACAAAGCGGGTTGAGTTGTTTTTCTAGAAGTGGAAACAGGCTTGCCCTGAGTCATTCATGCCCTTGCCAAATCGCTTTCGTTAGCCATCATTCACGTTTCCTAGATAATCTTATATACACGTAGGTTCCTCTCAAACACACCTCCTCCACGTGGCCTGTGGAGTGGCCAGAATGATGACCTGGTAACTCCCCTCACTGGCAAGCTGGGAAGCTCCAGAGGAGGCCAGGCGGAAATGTCGCCATCTTAAAAAAGAGATTAATGATGATACGGAAGACAAAGTTTCAACTACCGGCTGCCGTTTACTGTGCAACAGCTCTACGCGTGCCTTTGCTAAGGGCTTACATCCCCCGATTACATCTGCAATCTTTATAAGCAGCGTGCTCTCTGCGCCGTACAGATAAGGACAATGAAGCTAAGTGAGGCCGTGTTCATCTCATGGTAGATTTCAGAGCAACAGGAAGGGCTGCTGACACATCACCGGTGGGTCAAGTTCTGTTCCTGGGAGGGGCGCTGATGTGCGCGGATTCTTCACTGCCTCTTGTTTCACTTGATCTCCTCTGTGGCTGGCGTTTTGAACGCTACTGGGTGTGGGGCGAGAGAGTGACAGTGGACAAGGAGTGAGGTCCAACAAAGGACCGTGTGATGACTCAAGCTGTCCGGCACCTCGATCTTGGTGAGGCGGAGTGGTGTCTGGCTTCCTGCTCTTTGCTGCTGTTCCATGCACGTCTCCCAGTTTGGAAAGCTGCACGTTGGTTCCCTTAGGGGACATGTAGTGCAACAGAAGAGGGGAAACTCAGGGCTGAGTTCCAGAACAACTCGGAGCATGAACAACACCTTTGGAAGAATACTAGCTTGGAGCCAGTTTGCGTTCCCGGTCTCCCGGAGATTAAACAAAGGTTCTAGAGATCGGAGAAGGGAAGAAGGGCTCTGGGCGGGTGCCCAGCTGCGAATCCTGGGCAGGAGGGGTAGTGGGGGGTCCCTGTACAGAAACTCCAGATATGCCCAAGATGCCTCGCAGGACTCTTCTCACCCCTGAAATTCCCTGGGGGGAGTCGGGAAAGTAGTGTGAACCCAGAGTCACCCTAGACCAGCAGGTGAAATCTTTTTCCCAGGGGTCTAGGTAGATGGGTCTGAGGAGCCTCTGCGAAGCCTCCCCCACCTTATGCCAACTCTTACCAGGTGCAGAGCGGGCAACAACACAGAATGTTGACTTTATGGCCAGAAAGGGCCAGGGGCTGCTGTACCTGAAGAGGGCCCACGGCTGGGACAATTGACACTGGGAACCCAGATGGAAGGAGAACATTTTTGTAAACACCAAAAGACGTATCTGCCAATAGATGATGGTGACTAAGGGCCACGTCCTCACACTAATGCTTCCATCCCCCCCATCATTGTCTGAGCACGAGGCACTCCAGGGCTTCCATGTGACCTTGTAAGGAGGAAATGAGAACCTAATGTTAAATGGAGGCATCACAAAACTAAATAAACTATTGTTTCCTGTGCACTCAAATCTGAAAGCCAAGATTTGCAGCCATTGCTTGCATTGGCTAGCAATGAGTTTGCTTTCATAGAGGTGTTGGCAATTAAGGTTCTTGGTCACTGTAAGGTGTCAGGCACACCTTTAGTGACAATGCTGGAGGATCATAGGGGAGGGGTCACGGGAGTTTGACAGCCTGGTGTTTTGGTTCTGACCTTGACCTTAACTCAAAGCATGGCTTTGGCCATTGATTCACCATTCCAGACCTCTATATTTTTTTTTAGATGTTTTATTTATTTTAGAGAGACAGAGAGAGAGAGAGAGGCAGAGAGTCAGAGAGAGAGGGAGACACAGAATTCAAAGCAGTCTCCAGGCTCTGAGCTATCAGCACAGAGCCCCATGTAGGGCTCAAAATCATGAGCTGCAAGATCATGACCTGAGCTGAAGTCGGACACTTAACTGACTGAGCCACCCAGGTGCCCCTGTATTTTCTTTATTTATAAATTGATATTGTGTTAAATTATCTTTAATACCCTTTGGAGTCCCAATTTCATAATATCATAAAATTAAAATCAGACACTAAATTCATTTCAAATGGGGAAAGGAAGACAACACATGGACTCCCTTTCCCGCCATTACTCATATCATCAACCAAGGCACCGTCTTTTCATTTATACCCTATTTTGTGCTTCCTTCTGATGCAACAGCTTGTGTGTGGCTTTTCTCCCAGGTGGCTGCCTCGGAACTCTTGATATTCACACTGGTCCTTGGTTCTCTGATATCCTGCATTTGATCTTAAAAAAGGCACATGCTTAATCATGTGCTGACCTACTAATGTGAAGAAATCCTCAGTGTCAATGAGGTTTAAAAAGGGAGCCCCAGGACGATCACAGCATTCTTGACCCCAGTGACAGCCATTAAGTAGGCAGCCTTCCTCGTGTGGACACCTGTCCTTGGATGTAGGTTTTGCCCTTTGAAAAACCATGGTACCGGCAAGATCAAAACAGAGCATTTTTAGTACGTATGTTATTCCCCAAACAAATAGGAGTATCTGTGTTGGCAGATATGTGAATTCTGATATTTCATATTTTTCGCTACTGTCCTAATTGTTGGATACATTATTTAGTTCCAAGGAAAGACTGAAGGAGGATATGAGAGAGAAGTAGTTAGTTATACCTGCAAATTGTGCGCCTCTCTCTGTGCCTGTGTCCTATGGGTGATAGCCAATAATTTAAGAATTCAGCAATACAAAATATGACTTTACAGAAACGACAGTACGTTTCCTGTGACTTGGAAGAGCCACCGGCCCCGCCCAAGTGTGGCATCAGGTGCCTATCTTCCACGTTCTATGGCAGCCTTGACTTACCTCCCCTATAGCATTTATCACCCTTTCTGATGATTTCTGTTAACTTGTCTACTTTGCACACTGGATGGTGAGCTCCTTTAAGACAGGAGTTGTGTCATTCATTATTGTAATTTGAGGGCCTACCGAAGGATCGAATGGATAGAAGGATGGGTGGATGGGTGGATGGGGGAAGGGTGAGGGGCACAGGTGGTGAGTAGAAATAGGAGCAGAAAACAGGTGACCATTCTTTGGCACAATGAATTCCTATCAAGTAATGCATGAAGTTAAACTGATGTAGGTGAGCTGTCTGACCCGTTGGAAACACCCTATGGTGCAAAAGTACTGCTCATAGCTAGAACTGTTGATTTGCACACAAGTTTTAAAGAGGGTAAAGATAATTCATCAGGTAAGCAACTCACTTGTCCATGAAGACATAAGGCATATTTGTCCAATTACCAACTTGATCAATGAAATGATTTAGGAAGTCGGGTTCATTTCGTTTGAAACAGATGACCAGTTACAAGAAGGATGTGTAATTTGAAGCTATGCTTGTTTTAAAAATACCATGCTCATTATCTTATAGCACTGGTTCTAAAACTCATTTATACAGGTAATCTTTTAACAACTCAGGGGTTAAGGGTGCCAACCCTTTGGGCAGTTGACAATCCGTGTTTAACTTTGACTCCCCCAAACCTTGATTACTAATAGCCTACTGTTGACGGGAAGGAAGCCTTGCTGATAATATAGTTGATTAACACATACTTTGTATGTCATATGTATTATATGCTGTATTCTTACAATAAAGTAAACTGCAGAAAAGAAAATGTTAAAAGAGTCATAAGGAAGAGAAAATACTTTTATATTACTGGGTTGTGAAACATCGTGTATAATTGGACACGACACAGTTTAAGCCCACATTGTCAAAGGTCACCTGTACATTAGAAGCACTGGGGAAGCATGGGGAAAAAAAGCCCTGATTTTTGGGCTGTATTGCAGACATTGTCTCCGATTCCTGGAAGTGGTTCCTAGGCAGCAATGGCTTTTAAAAGGGATTCCAAGAGGCATAATGACCTCTTAACTGGGCTGTGACACACACATTAGGACACTATAAATTCCGAGAAGGAATTGGCCCAAATATAGCAAGACTTTGGCCTGGAGCTTTAAAATGGATCCTTTCTTTAAAAAAATTTTTTTAGTGTTTGTTTATTTTTGAGAGAGATAGAGAGAGAGAGACAGAGCATGAGTAGGGGAGGAGCAGAAAGAAAGGGAGATACAGAATCCGAAGTGCTGACAGCTCAGAGACCAACGCAGGGCTCGAACTCAAAGACCGTGGCTGTGAGATTGCGCCTGAGCCAAAGTCGGACGCTTAACTGACGGAGCCACCCATGTGCCCCTAAAATGGGTGTTTTCTAAAAGTATTTTCAATTAATGACTTAAAAACTCATACTCACAAAAAAAATAGTGAAAGTGTGCTGCAAGTCAATTTCATCGTTTCGAATTTGTTAGTAACTGAAGTCATTGTTTTGTGCTCAACTTCATTGGATGTCACGTGCTAAATCGAGCTCTTCCCAGGCTTTGAAGAATAAAGCTGTTTACGGCTCCGTGTAGACGCTGTGCGCGTAGGACACGAGCCCGTTTCTTGGCACAGCTGCCACTCACTTTGTCTCAAACGCCACAGGTGCAGCAGGCCAAGTCTTTTAATGCCATGTCCACCCTTGGGGATTAAATTCATTCCCAGAGAAAAGGGATTCATAAATCCTGGCCCTGCCTTCCAAACAGCAGTCTGATTTCGCCAGGGTGATAAATTGCTCCTATCAAAACAAACATCACATCTCCCAGGGAAATAATGGGATGCAACAGAACCGAGGGGAAGGTCTTCAGCACTTGACCAACAGGGGACCGGGAAAAAATCAAGTCTTGGGAAATCGGTGACTATTTTATTTTATTATTATTTTTTTGAAACTGTCTCAACTTCTCTTAACGGGTAAGAGGTACTGAAGAGCAGATAAAAAGGATAAGGTGATTAAATTTAAATGAAAAATAAAATCCAATCCCAGGGAGCAATTTGGTTGGAGGGGGCGGGATCTGGCTGAGAATTGGGTGGGCTCGAGCAAAGGTGTGTGGGGTTATCTTTTATAGTCTCTCTGGGAAGGTTCCTTGGGTGGGGAAGCCGCTGTCCGGGCGAGGTGATTTACTGGGCAGAGAGGCGCTCCTTGCTGAGAACCCCTTCCTGCCTTCCCTGCCTTATAGTGAGGCCTATAGTCTCACGTTCCTGGTTGGGGTGGGGTGGGGTGGGTAGTGTGGGAAAGTTCAAGGGCCCTGGAGAAAATGCAAATGTTATCTGGCCAGAAAAACTTATTAAACTCTGATTAGCTAGAGACCATTTATGGCAAATCACTTTCCCCAAATAGCCAACTGGCCTCTTGGGCCTAGAAATACATGGGAGAATGGAAATTGATTACATAACTTCCCTTTCCCCGATTTCCCAGCACATTGTCTTGCCAGACTTTAGGCTTCACTTGTTCTAAGTCAATAGCCTCCTCCTGGACTCCCAGTGTGAGTCAATTTCCTGTGGCTGTTTCCTCGGCTAGAGGTCTTTTGGGTACATCTTCTGCCCGCCCCACCCTCCCAAAGCTCATGGAGGTCTCTCTGGACAACCCCCAGGAGGATTACTTGCTGCTTTTATAGCTCTTTGTATGTCCTCTAACACCTGGGAACAGAGAATGGCCGTCTGAGTGCATTCGCTCACGTGTTCATTCAACAAGACGTATTGAGCCCCTACTGTGCGCCAGGCACTGTACCACATTCCCAGGTAGGAAAAGAGAGAGTGGAGACAGATCTGTCCCCGGAAAGGCCCAGATCAACGTTGCTTTGTGTGGAATTTCAGGGATATCGTGAGGCTGCCCTGGGTTCCGTGAGGAGGAGGGGGAGGGGGCTGGCTCTCGTTGCTGAGACCTGGCTTTCTTCATCAGTCCAGAACACTGGAAGTTTCTTCCAGTTCTGAGTTTCTGTGAACTGGAGTCATCTAAACTAGAAATACTTTTTTTAAGATGTGATTTGTTTGGTCTCTTAATTGCGAAAGTAATATACCTTCCTTGTAGAAAGTTTGTGCCGTACAATGAATCAGAAAGGAAATAAATTCATCATAATTCTACCACTTAGAGATAATCATTGCTTAACCTTCTACTTTGATACTCAGCATTTTATTAAGCATATATTTCTTTAATGAAGTCAGGAACAGCTACTTTTTGTTTCTCCAGGAATTCCCATAGGCATATATTTTTTTCCATCAGTGCATCTTCCCCTTTGACATGATTTTTATGATTTACTGTTACGACCGCTAGCATTAGTATTATTTCTCTTATTATTAATTGGCGGGGATCAAGTGTTTACGACATGTCAGGCATGAATCTGAGTGTTTTATATATCACAGACCTGTAATGCCCGGTGTCCAGGTAAAGCAGGTAGTTATTGCTGTTTCTCAAACGAGCCCGTCGAAGCCCACGGTGCCTATACAGGGTGCCAAAAACTCACCTTGCAAATGGGTGTCCCGGCTAAGGAGCCCAGATGTCCACCGGTCACACCACACAACCTGGTGTTCCACATATTTTTCACGTCTGAGCTCATCTTCTCTACTTGTCAGTTTCCAGCAGAAATGACACCTCGATTAAATCATTGCAGCTAAAAATTTGCATGGGATGTATTCTTTTAAAATTCAGATAAATCCTAGCTGTAGAATCATAAAGTCAAAGGATATGCTAACTCTCCGTGTATGCTGCCAGTTTCTCCTCTGTCCATAAGTAGAGGGAGATAACGTCAAGTGTCCCAAACCAGGCAACGAACAGAGGGACCGGACTCAGTGCCGAGGAGGAAAAGATCAGACACATCCAAAGACAGACAGGGATGCAGAGTATGGAGGGAGAGTGCTCACCACATCCTAGAACGTCCAGTTTTGCTCGTACCAGGAACCGTTGATTTATTTTTATTTTTTAAAATTTATTTATTTATTTTGAGAGAGAGAAAGAAGAGAAGAGCAGGGGAAAGGCAGAGGGAGAGGAGATAGAGGATCCCAAGTAGGCTCAGCACTTTCAGCTCGGGGTCCAATGTGGGGCTTAAACTCACCGACCATGAGATCACTACCTGAGCTGAAACCAAGAGTTGGATGCTTAAGTGACTGAGCCCCCTAGGTGCCCCAGAACGCTTGATTTATAGTAGGTACGTGGACAGCCCTGTAGGTTATGGGTTTTACCAGCCACATCATCTAAACTTCCTGATATCATACAAATGCTGACTTTTCATTTGCCCTGAATTAAAAAAAAAAAAAATAATGCGGACCTTTATTGTCTTTCTCTGCCAAAGTCAAGCCTGAAGCTCATGCCAACTTTCCCCATGTAGAAATGTCAGACGAAATCCCAGTGCCATCAAACGAGACCTTTATTCCTCCACCTGCACATTATGACTCTAATAAACACGTTATCAGCTCATGAAAATGATGGCAAACAGGTGACTGAAGGGTTTGGTAAGTCGGCAGCAAAGATTAACAGTTCCTTTCAGAGAAAGCTGTAAGAGGTTCCCCTATTTAAAACAATTGTGGCATGTGAATTTACAGCACTTAAATCATTATCGGCAATTAGTCCTTGTCAAAAAGGTTGCAGCTGGCTTCAATTACAGGTAAGATTTTTATAATTTGAACTTAGTAGTGCGTCTGATAAGTAGGACTTGGAGGAACACCCTTTGGGAGATTTACAATTTGAGGGAAAATTTAAGTCATTTCCAAATTCAAAAATTCATTATTGTCAGCAAAGCTTTGTCTATTCTTAAGCATCTGGGAAAATTTCCATAAACTTCATCCTTCAGCTGTAGTCTTCCATAACACAAAAATTACTGATGATTAAAAAATTGCTTTTTAGATTACAAAGCACTGCATGCCTATTATAGAAACAAAATCCTGAGCAGGAGAGAGGATCCAAACTAAAAATCACTGTCTTTGACATCCCCCCATCCTTAGTCCACTAAGTTTCAGATCTAAGCAATTTTAGTTTTAATTCTTCTAGAAATTACCACCATAGCTTTATCTAGAATTATTTTTACCCCTGTATCTTAATCAATTAACTTTGGACAGTGTGTATTAACTTTCACTAAGGAAGATGTGGCAGGGGGGAGGCGGGGGGTGCCTGGCTGGCTCAGTCACTAGAGCATGCAACTCTTGATCTTGGGGCTGTAAGTTAAAGCCCCACATAAGGCCTACTTTAAAAAAAGGAGGGGAGCCTGGGTGGCTCAGTCGGTTGGTTAAGCGTCTGACTTCGGTTCAGGTCATGATCTCATCGTGGGTTCGAGCCCTGCGTCAGGCTCTGTGCTGACAGCTCAGAGCCTGGAGCCTGTTTCAGATTCTGTATCTCCCTCTGTCTCTGACCCTCCCCTGTTCTCGTTCTTTTGAAAGCATGGGAAACCTGTCTTTTCTGGAGGAGACATTGTAATTTTAGTGAAGTCCAGTTTATGAATTCTTTCATGGCTCATACCTTTGATGTTGTAGAGCCATCAACTTGAGGCATTATCTGTGGATTCACCATTAAGAAAGATGACAAAATTAGCATCTTTTTAATCCTCACCTTTATCCCCTCTTTATCCAGCTATGTCATCATACTTTTATTTTATATTTACATGTTTATTGTAACAAGTAAAAAGTTGTCTATGTTCCTAAGGATCAATTCCGAAAACCAAAAGTTTTAAAAACAGCATTTATAGTACTATGGTTCTTATTTATTTATTTATTTGTTTATTTTAGGTTTATTTATTTATTTTAAGAGAGACAGAGACAGCACAAGCAGGGGAGGGACAGAGAGAGAAGGAGACCAAGAATCCCAAGCAGGCTCTGCACTGTCAGCGCAGAGCCTGATGTGGAGCTTGAACCCGTGAACTGTGAAATCATGACCTGAGCCGAGGTCAAGAGTCAGATGCTTGGGGCACGTGAGTGGCTCAGCCAGTTAAGCATCCGACTTCAGCTCAGGTCATCATCTCATGGTCTGTGGGTTTGAGCCCCATGTTGGGCTCTGTGCTGACAGCCCAGAGCCTGGAGCTGCTTCAGATTCTGTGTCTCCCTCTCTCTCTGCCCCCCGCCTCAAAAATAAGTAAACATTTACAAAAATTTAAAAAAAGAATCAGATGCTTATCTGACTCAGCCACCTAGGTGTCCTATTACTACAATTATTTAATATTTTTCCTGCAAAACAAATTAAGGAAGAGTTCTCTGTTATTACACTGGTGCTATTTGAAGGATAATCTTCCAAGACTCAGGATTAAATGTGTTTTTTTTTCCCCTAAACTCCATCTATTGCACAAAATTGGGGCACATTTAAATTTGTTCCATCTTTGGGTCATGCATGTTTTGTACTCCTCTAACCCCCTGGCGTTTCTGGTTTCCATTCTTTTTCTTTGTTCTTTATTGTTGTAACTATTGACTGAAAGAGCATATGCATCCTCCTGTCTTTTAGACCTTTCAGGATCTTAATTATACAATATACAGAATTGGATTTGTTTCTGTCTTGAGGATTTTCCCTGAGCCCTCTTGATTTCTCTTTTAATGGGTCCATTGCTTTCTAGACACTCAGCACAGCCCTCAGCCATGGACTGCTTTCCTTGATCCCCTCCCTAGTTCACTGTGAGTTAAATTTTATGCCGTATTTATTTATTTATTTATTTATTATTTGAGGAATGGGTGGGTAGAGGGGCGGAGAGAGAGAGAGACAGAGAGAGACAGAGAAAGACAGAGAGAGAGAGAGAGATTGAGAGAGAGAGAGGGAGAATATTAAGCAGGCTCCATGCTCAGGGCAGAGCCCAAAGTGGGGCTCCATCCCATGACCCTGGGATCATGACCTGAGCTGAAATCAAGAGTCGGATGCTCAACTGACTGCCCCACATCTTTTTTTTCTTGAGTTCCTGTTTCATCTTGCCAGAGTGTAGTCTGTGCCACAGTTTCTTCATCTATAAATTTAGAATAAAAGTAATGTCGTAGGGTTGATGTGAAGGTTCAGAGTTAGTTCCTGCAAAGCGCCCAGAAGACTACCTTGCAAGTATTGCTCTGTAATATTTTCAGAAAGGGAAGTAAAACTCTCTGAGTCCAAAAACTCTTGAAATATCTTTATTTTCTACCACACCATTTGGTTGATAGTTTGGAATAGAATTTCAGTTTTGAAAATAACTCTCCCTTAAAATCTTGAATGCTTTGCTCCTTCATCCTCTAACATTCCATTCTGTCAATAAGTGTATGGTCAGTTTTAATTCTTGTCCTTTGTAGATCATCTCTTTTTCATTCCTTCTAGAAGCAGCTAGGGCTCTTGTTTTATCATTGGGGTTCTGCAATGTTAATGTAATATAGGAGGTAGTTTTGTATGCTCTTCCATTCATCCTGCTTAGTACTTGCTATGCCCTTTCTATTTCAAAACTCAGGTCTCTCTTCAGTTGAGAAGATTCTCCTGTATTATTTCCTTATTTTCTCTTCTCTGTTGTCCTTGTTATCTGCTTCTGGAGATCTAAGGATGCTATTAGAGTTTTAAAAAATTATCTTCTATTCCAATAATTATTTCTCTTCTCACTGGGATAAGCTGTCCATTTCTTCCTCTATTTTATTTTTTTCCTTTTTGAATTCCTGCTGATTTTTGGTTGAATCTTCATGAATGTTGAACAAAGGTAGTTGGTGAGCAAAGGTAGTTAATGTGGTTTCCTGTGCAAATGTGCTGGTCTGTAAAGCAGAACCATCACCCTCTTGACCTGGACGCACATGGGCAGCTCTGGTAACAGGTGCACTTCCCTGAGGTACTAGAGCAGAGAACAGGCTTGAACCTTCCGTGATTGGTACTTTCCCCAAATTATCCCAATTCTTCAGAGGTAAAAAATATATCCAGTAAACTAAGGGCAGTTATTTAGTTATCTCATAAGGCAAATCTGTACATTATCTGAATTGTATCTTCTTTCATTTTGGGGAGAAGAAGGCAGCAATGCACATTGTAAGGGACTGGATTATAATGGAGGACTAGGCAGAGAGTTGATACAGCAGCAGAAACATCTGCAGAGATGAAGCACCATTGCAGTGCTCCATTCGTGACTGCTTGTGGTTCATCCATTTTTTTTGCTGCTAAAGAAGATACAGTCTGATGGGCCTTCCAATGTGCCCCTCCATGCATTCCCAGGGGCCTCAACCACTAGGTGCTGTTTGCTGGGTCCATGTGGTGGGTCTTTTCCTACCTGGTCCCGATCTCCGGGGTCTCCTTGCAATGGCTGACCATCCTGGGATCTCTGCGGGTGGCAGCCATCATCACGGTGGCTAACCCTCCATCTCTCGTCCATGTCTCTCTCTTAAGTCCCACTTGGGGGTCCCCTTCTCCCACTCACAGTCCCAAAGCAGAGGTCAGCATGTGTCCCCCGCTCTTGTTCCCAAATGCCTATTTTGCTGTGGTGCCCCAGCTCTCCGGTGGTCCAAGCCTTGCAGCAGGAGACATCACACACAGAGCCCTTTAGTTCATCTCCTACATCTTAGTAATTACATGATCTTGTCTTTCTCAGTGCGGGCTGCTTTAACAAACACTGCAGATGGAGGGGCTTAAATAACCAGAGATTTATTTCCCACAGTTTTGGAGGCTGGAAGTCTTAGATCTGGGCGTGGCATGAGCAGCTAGAGGTCCTCTCTGTGGTTTGCAGATGGACGCCTCTGGCAGAGAGGAGGTCGTCTCTCTGGTGTCTCTCCACCTCACGACCTACTCACCTCCCAGAGGCCCCACCTCCTGATGCTGTCACACTGGGCTCTGGGCCTCGCTGCATAGATTTTGGGGGACACACGCTTTCAGTTTTGTATCTTCACATGCCCGTTGTGTATTCCCTTCTCTGTCTTTTCATGCTTAGGCTCAAGCCTTCCTTGTCCTGGTCTACATAGCCTCTAGATGTTTTCGTCCCGTGCGTGTGTGTGTGTATCTCGCTCATGACACCACACTTATCCGGAGTGTGGCTCTTGTGCTGCAAGGCCTTGTGCGTGGGACCATTCCTGTCTATCTGTCTGTCCTCTCCTCTAAGTCCTTAGCACCCCCACACCCAATCTCTTGTGTACCCACAATAACAACAACAAGGACAACCAGTGGTAATTATTAGCTCCCCATGGGTAGGGCTGTTTATGCCTTTCCTGTTTTACTCACTGCTGGTCTCCAGGGCCTAGAACAGTGCACAGCCTACCATTGTTGTCAAAGAATAGGGTGTGAATACACTCAGTTCCTATTTCCATCCATCTGACAGGTGCATCTTCCCCAGCTCCTGTCCCAGTCTTCTGGCTGTTCTCCTTCCCTCCCTATCAGGTGTCACAAACAAACACAACCTACTCTGATAGCACCTGGAAAAGAATGCATTGGCCACACCTGTGGCTGCATCCCATGGGCCTAGGGTGTGTTAATCTGCTCTGGCAAAGCTACTCCAACTGGAAGTCACAAAGGGGGTTGATACTTGGTTGACCTGTCCTGTAAAGTATGTCAGGATTGTTTCGGGGTCAGATTGGTGAGTTAAATAGATGTGTGTTGGATTCACACCCTGCACCCTCTCAGTCTTCAACCTCTGGCGTTTCTTCCAGGCATGTGATGTATTTTTGATTTCCTGTTCATGGGGCAGGGAAGCATTTTGGAGACTTCCATTTAATTCTCCCACTGCTCCTACTCCAGAAATGAATGTAGTATTCTTCCAGTTTCCAAAGTCCCTTTCAATTACACCTTTGGGGATCCGGGGAAGGCCGCGGTTGGGTCTGTGGACCCGGGGAAGCCCTCTGAGCTGGACCTAGCTGGGCCTTCCTTACAACTGGCCCACATGCCTCCACTTTAGTGAGGGGCTTCAGGATCATGACTCAGGTCCCCAGTTATCAGCGTCACCTCTGATCTTGTGCCCCACAGTCCTCAGCGGGTCTGGGTGTCCCCTGTCCTCCAGGGTGTGGTCACCTGAGTACGTGGGGTGGGCTCTCTGGAGAAGAATGAGGGGAGTCATTCACACGCTTACCTGCTGTGAAGCTGCAGGTCTTTCCTTCTGGGGAGGCTCCTGTTCCTAAGTCAGTGGGTTCTAGGCCTGAAAGCTGGCTCAGGTCTAGATGCCAAGTCTGGGGCTGAGATCCCGCTTTTTATGGAGGCAGTTTGATTGTCCTTGTTCAGCCTCTTAATTGTCTTTCCTTGAATTTTTTTTTTTTTTTTTTTTTTTTTTTTTGTGTATTTGTTGAATATTCTTTTTTGG